>NW_028141248.1:0-133042 GCF_030444845.1 Prenolepis imparis
AGAGAGAGAGAGAGAGAGAGAGAGAGAGAGAGAGAGAGAGAGATGACGCGAGGTTAGGGACTGCTAGAGAGATAGCGCTTAGGAGAGAAAGAGAGAGCGCGAGGTGAACGCGAGAGACAGAGATAGCGAGAGGCGCATGCGAGAGATGACGCAGTGAAGGAAAAGAAGAGGAATTTTTAAGATGAATATATTAATTTAATATTAATTATTTTTAATTATGAATAAATGTGTATTATACATTTGTGTGTGTGTGTGTGTGTGTGTGTTTAAAAGAATATAAATGGATATAAATGTATATAAATGTATATAAATGTGAATATATAAATGTGAATATAAAATGGATATTAAATTTTTAAAAATATATATAAATGAATATAAAGATAAGAATATAAAGATGAAAATATAAAGATGAAAATATCAATGAAAATCATAATATATAAAAATTGTCGGTGGTGGAGGTGGCTATGGTAAAGCCGACGATTGTGGATGCGAGGCGGTGAGGCGGCCGAATGCTAGGTGCTGTAAGAAGCGGAGGCGACGGGGGACTCCTGCATAACAGAAAATTTTTATTAATTATTTTAATAATTTATAATTTATTTTAGAATATATTTTAAAAAAATAAGAAACTGATACTTACAATGCGTACACACCGAGCACATGTTCCGGCTAAATATCATACATAGCGGGGCACGACAAACGCTGCACAATTCTTGTTCTATTATGTTAAACATTCTCGTATAATGTTGTCGTACAACACAAATGTTTGGAAATAGTTCCACATTTCTTATAAAGCAGCTAGTGCACAGTTTAATATTATCCCAAGGTACATAAAACAAATTTAAAACGCACATTTTCAACGATGCATTTATAGTAAGCATCTCAACCGGTGCCACAAATTGTATAGTTGTTTCGGCAAAGTCTTCACAATCATCACTATTATAATCAGAGTCTTCAAGAGGCTCTATCACTTCTTCATCATCAGATTCATTTATCACATTTACAATTCTATTATTAATTTCTTCGACTATCATTACTTCCTCGTCATTATCACTATCCTCAATCATAATAATATCTTCATCCATTTCTTTTACTCTGATCTGTGCTATACGAATACTAAAGACTTTTTGACGCGGAGACAGACTCTCTCCATAAGTTTCAACCCCCCTCCCTCTCAAAATTATCGCAATTCTTCCTTAAAAAGATATTTAGGAAGATGTTTCGCTCTCGTTTACGACCGATTTTCTGCGAGGGTACAAAGCAGCCGAACGTTGGCGCCGATACGTTGCATTCTTCCTTAAAAAATATTAAGAAAAATGTTTCGCTCTCGTTTTTATGGGAGATTTTCCGCGAGGATACAAAGCTGCCGAACGTCAACGCAAATAGGTAGAGGCCTATTAAATCACGTTTAGACATATTCGTCGCAGCGTCGGCCCTAAAATCTTCATTCCTTTCCTAATGATAAAATGTCCATAAAATGAAAAACATAGTTTTAATGAACTCTAGAACGCTCCGTTGACGAGCAGCCGGACATCGGCGCTTCCATAATAAAATTATATTAACGAGGGTACAAAATTGTCAATCATCGGCGCTTGTTCTACACCTTTTTGGGGAAAATGTCTAAGACCCCTCATAAAAAAGTCGTAAAGATACCATCTACAAATATTGCACTCAGAAAACTCCCCCTCCTTTGTCGAAACATCCTCCTCCACCCGCGTGACGTCAGCCCCCGCGCCTACGAGATACCCCCGCCCCGCGTGACGTCATACCCCTCGCCACAGGAGAACCCCCCGCGCCCCGCACCCCCCTCAGAGGACCTGGGTTAGAACCGGCATAGTATTCCTACTCACATACACACACACACACAAATCTATTTATTCTATCTCTTTCTCTTAACCTAAGTCTCTCTCTCTATCTTTCTCTCTTAATCTTATTCTCTCTTTCTTTTTCTTAATCTCATTCTCTCTCTTTCACTATGTCAATCCTTTCTCTCTTTCACTAAAAATTAAATTTACTTACATTATGCTGAGTTTCTGAGTTGCACGTATTTTCATTGCTTTTTTTCTCTTTAGACATTTTGACATTCGACTATTGGACATGAGCTCCAAAAAACATTTGAAGGAGATGGGGTACGCGTACAATAAGAATCAAAATTAAAGGTTTATTTACACGTGGTTTCAACTACACCCCATTAGCGCGTAACATTCACACAGCCTTAATGATACATCAATCGTTTAATAAATAAATAATTTATAAATTTAAATCTATATATAATTTAATATTTCACGTATGTATGTATATGTGCATAGCACATAAAATGTTTTGTTCATTCTCTATAATTATTACAATTATTACGATTATCAGTTCACGTAATTATTTTCCACGATAAACGATCTTTCACAATTAATAGTTTATTTACTATTTGTTGTATGTGAGTGTAATTTTGTCAAAATCACTCCTTAGGGATGATACGAGTTTTTACGTTCTTGACGAGTGTCATTTCATAAATGATTATATACATAAGTCGATGGTTTCACATTAAATCACATTAAATGTCATCAAGGATAGATTGAATGAATAGAAAATGTTATAATAAATGAAATCGGCATAACAAAGAAGAAGGAGTCAAAGGTGTAAAAGTTTACGAGAAACGAGTTAGTGACAGACGAAGTTATAACGTTGAAGAAGGAGAGTGAAGAGAGAGACGGTACATTTTTAAAAAATTATATATAGCCGAAAAAAAGGCTGCTGTGCGCCTGTAAAAAATGGCTGCTGTGCGCCTGTAAAAAACGGTTGCTGTGCGCCTGTAAAATAAGGCTGCTGTGCGTCTGTAAAAAAAGGCTGCTGTGCGCCTATACAAAGAATTAATATAAAACAGAATAAACATAAGACAGAAATCCATCAAGAAAATCGATCAATCTATATATATAAGTAGTTTGCATAAAATAAAAATTCTGATGTACTTCGAGCAATATTATTGTGTTGTAACCGTAAACACTATGACCCAACCACGACCTAAAAACCCACAAAAGAGAACGCAGAATCAGCATTTCAAAAGATATAGCGCGCGCCTCGAAATCAAAAACGCAACCGATTGCATACACGCGTTAAGACATCGCGACACATTCGACATCGTAAAACGCAGACGATGCAAAACCGATTGCATACAGGCGACACATTAACCGAAAAACAAAACCTACTTTCGGGTAATATAAGCGCGCCTGATTAACTCCTCGGGGCCGTATTCCGAACCGAGGACGACAAGTAATTACATCTAATCTATTGTGAGGACGCGCTGCGATTCGACATACCAAAGAATTGTACACGTGAGTTGGAATAAACTCTTCTCTTGTGACCAAAGTGTTCTTTTCACCACCCTCGACACTCGGAGTCCTAACTCCTAAGACGAACGGACCCCTCAAAGTATCCTACAAATCCCGTTGTACCCTGAGAGGCACAACAAAATGGTGGCAACGGTGGGATGCTGATACTGAGCAATAAAGGATATCTGACAATACAAGATTCCTGACAACAAGAGAGATCTGCCAAGTAAGGATCTGCCAACATCGTCAGTGCTCGAGGACCTCAAAAAAAAGGAATACCGAGAGAAGCTGCAGCGGACCAGAACAGGACCACCCAACCACGAAACAGCACAAGGAACCAACCAACAGCCAACAGCCGACCGTGCGAAAACGACGAGCGAGCGAAAGAAAATGCGTATCATCGTTATACTGTAAGTCAGCATATTGTATAATAATATTGCCTGAATGTCGGCACCGGCAAAAAAGAAGGTCACGTTTCAACGACCACGTTTTTTAAGCGCACCCGCGAAATTAGCAAATAGATTCGGCTTCGTAACGCCCGTGCAAGTGGTAGAAGAAGCGGCCCGCGATATTCGCGATAGCGTCCGAAAGAATCTCGAATCCGAATACCCAGGCGTAAATCCGCGCGAACCGGAAGCTCGCGAACCCGAAACCCAAGGCGGAACGGACAACCAGTCCTCGCCGCATAATAATAATAACGCAGGACCGAGCAATATCGATCGAACATCGGTTGATCGCGTTTCGGTAAGACGAAACTATTCCCCCGTGTCGTACGATAGTAATATTTTTGAGATACCTGACGGAAACACTATGACACACTCCTCGGTCCCGTCCGACGACATAGATAGAGAAATCGAGCGTATGCGAACGCAGACTAGGCATGGCGCCGCCGCCCATTACGAGGATGCGGGACGTCCTAGCGAAGATCCGAGCAACGCGGTATTAGTCGAGGTTTTGCAGAGCTTCCGGGAAATGCAAGAGGAAATGAGACACCTCCGCGACCAGATGAGGGACCTACGTACAAACCGGGAAGACTTAAATAGAACGCGAATAATACACGAAAACCCCTATGCCGACCTCTCCTATGGACGAATCGTGAGCGATGTGCGCAGGCAAACCGCACATCTGCATGGTTTCTTACGACTGAAAGAAGCGCGAGACATGATACCTGAGTTCGACGGAACCTCCCAAGCCAGACTTAAAGAATTTCTAAGCGCCAGCTCCTACGCTATAAAAAATATTAACCCAGTAGACGAGAAGACGCTACTAGAAGCGCTACTCTGCACCAAGCTAAAGGGGAAGGCTATGCTCGACTTTGAAACACGCGACATAAACAACTTCGCCCAACTTAAACGGGAACTGGAAATCTGCTATCTAAGCAAGAGGAGCACTACCCATCTTCAGGTGGAATTCAATACCCTGAAGCAAAAACCCGGCGAAAGCGCCCGGGAATACGGAACACGCGTCGATAATTTAGCCATGGAACTGTACGAATCCATGATCGAAGGGCAGGCTTTCGGCAGCGAGCGCAAGCGCATTATACTCGATACGCTGCAACAACAAGCCCTGCAGAACTTCCAGATAGGCCTCCAGGAAAACATCCAGCTGATGGTACAAGCACAGCATCACACGACGCTACAAGACGCCATCGCACAAGCCAGCGCGGAAGAGAAAGTGAAGGGCCCGACAGAGCAGACACTGCGACCCCGGACCGACCAGACCGCTTCACACACAGGACACATCAATAAAACTATACAGTGTCACAAATGCGGGAAGACCGGACACCTCGGACGAGACTGCCGCACGAGCAGATACGCCAACAGATTCTCCTTGCCAAAACCACAAGGGAAAATCAACGCTGTTGAGAAACATTGCACCTACTGCAAAAAATCAGGTCACGGTCGTAACGAATGTTGGAGTCTGCACGGACGCCCGGGAAATACGCACACAAGGACGAACGGAAATAAGAGCGCCCAAGGCCATTCTAACACTAGTGGACAGCGAAAGAAACATACAACACCGGAGGATGAAGAAGACGAGGAAAACACGAAACGGCCGAGACCCGCGGCCGAGTATCAAATATCGCAAGTAACCACACAACTACCCACTACGACAGGTCTAGATCTAGTGACTCTGCCCATACAAGAGGCAAAGAAGGGAAGGTTAAATTTACTCTTCGACACCGGCGCAACAGTGACCTTAATTAAATTAAGAAATCTAAAAGGGGAAGCCATGATTTACGAAGAGAAAATGGCATTGACCGGAGTAACGGGACACCAGATCCAGACCATAGGAAAAATCAAGGCCACAATAACCTTGAAGGACCGAAAAATACGGCATCCTATCTACATCGTGAAGGAATCTTGGGAGTAGATTTCTTGCAAAAGCACAAGATAACGTGTGATTACGACAAAAAACAGCTACAACTAGCAGAGACAATATTAAAATTACGCCCGTACCGCGCGCTAATGCTGAAGCCGCGAAGCGAAACAATCATCCGAGCCACCACCGACTCGAATAAGGTAGGCGTGGTACGCGCCGAAGAAATGCTGCCCGGAGTATTTATCGGACACTGTCTCGTAGAACCAGAAGAATTTTCATGCCCGGTTAGCGTTATAAATACAACCGAAAAATACATTAAAATGTCAACTCCATGGATAAACATCGAGGAAATTACGAACACGGTGGCTCGAAGAGAGAATGTCCCGCCTCTCCAGGAAGCGCCTACACTCTCCCGCAGAGAGCAAATAAAAAATTTACTCCGACTACAACATCTCAATCAAGAAGAAGAAAAAACATTGCTTTAAATCTGTGAGGAATTCGGTGACGTGTTTTACCTTAAAGGAGACGCGCTGACTTGCACTCCGACTACGTCACACGAAATCGCGCTCCGAGCTGACAGTGCACCTGTAAATGTACGCCCATACCGATTGCCGGAGAAACACAAAAAAGAAATAAATAAACAAATAGAGGGCATGTTGAAGGACAAGCTAATCCGACCTAGTAACAGCCAATGGAATGCGCCTTTACTTGTGGTCCCCAAAAAAGCGGATGCGGAAGGAAACCGAAAATTACGCATAGTTGTAGATTTCCGGAAACTTAATAATTTAACCATAGGCGATTCTTTTCCAATACCGAACATAACGGATATACTAGACCAACTGGGAAATGCAAAGTACTTCACCACCTTGGATCTAGCGTCGGGCTACCATCAGATACCCATGGCCGAGCCCGATAAATGCAAGACTGCATTTTCCACACCGTATGGACATTACGAGTTCAATCGAATGCCATTCGGGTTAACGAACGCGCCAGCTACATTCCAACTCCGTTAATGAACTCCGTGCTGACGGGACTACAAGGGATCAAATGTCTTGTATACTTGGACGATATAGTAATATACGGTAACAGCCCAGAGGACCACCACATGCGACTCGCCGAGGTTCTCTACAGATTACGTAAACACAACTTAAAACTCCAACCAGACAAATGCGAGTTCCTTAGAAAGGAAGTAATATATTTAGGGCACATCGTTACAGAAAAGGGGATCATGCCTGATCCTTCCAAAATAAACGCCGTACAAAAATTCCCCACTCCCACCAAAGCTAAGGAAATACAAGCGTTCATAGGTTTAGCAGGTTACTATAGAAAATTTATAGAAAATTTCTCAAAAATTGCTAAATTGCCTTGACAAAATTAACAAAAAAGGAAGAAAAATTTTAGTGGAACAGCGAACAGCAAAACGCATTTGACACGTTAAAAAATAAATTAACTACCGCACCCATACTAAAATATCCGTCAACTGCGTAGACATACCCAATTTGTTAGTCGCGCATAGAATTATAAAGTAAAAGTTAAATTAAGAACTCTTGTGCTTCAAAACTCGAATACGTGGATTTTGCCAAACATCCCGCGACCGAGGTCCTAGAGAAGGGAAGAAGGCGAACGAGCGTATTACGATCCACTGCCTGAAGTTCACAGTCTATCACAAGGTAAGTACTTATAATTACCCAGACTATTTAACACGCCAATTTTAATTCTAAGTTACGTTAGACTGACAATTCTCTTTCAATCACTACCTTCTCCTAAAACAAATAAACGAAATCCACTGTTAAGCATTGCATGCAGCTAACAGTTTCCCGTTGTCAATCGGTATTTATCAAATTAGAATCCAACTACCTTTTCATAATTTATTCAAGGTATCAATATCAGAAACTAGCAATTATTAACGTGTAGAAACAGTACTCTTGATATCACTCGGACGTCGTCCAATCCACATTTTACCTCTAGCCGTTGGACGTACCTTTCGTAAGTCCATACGACTCTCTACCATTTCCTCAGCATCCCGTCGTTGTCGAGCACCCAGCGATAGTGCCTGGTGACAAAGCTCCCCTCAACACCCTGCGTTATTTCCATCGTCGACGATAGGCATCCTTCGTATGCCCGAAGACAACTTCTCATTACCTTCTCTCGCCTAATAATATCGATAACAAGAGACAATATATCGCGTAAGAATTCTTAAATAGAATTCTAGAATTAATTTCGCTCTGGACGTGGTCCAATCCTCATTTTACCTATAGTTGCAACGCATACTTTTACCGTAGGCACAAGCAACTTTCTGCCATTTCCTCAACTTTTTCGAAGTATATCCCTGGCTCTCGATTAAATTGTTCTACCTCGTATTCCTCTTCTAGGTCCTTTCTTGCGGTAATAGGCTGCATCTTCCATGTCATTAGCGCTCTGGAATGGAAATAGATGTGCCGAAATTTTTCTTTCTTAATGTTCTATGAACGCTTTTGTATTTATTATCTTTCGTCCTACTTTAATATTATAATTGACATCGGAGATTTTGTCGATGATTGTGTACGGTCCGGTCCATAATGCATCGAGTTTTTTGGTTCGGCCCCTGCGGACGGTTTCGTTGTGTAATAGTACTTTTTCTCCTACCTTGAACGTGGTATTCTTCGATTTTTTGTCGTAGTTATCCTTTGCTTTCACCTTTTCGTTTTTTAAGTGTTCCTTTGCGATTTGCTGGGCGGCGCGTAATTTTTCTTTCAATTCTTGCGCGTAGTCATCGTATGTATATGTCGGCTTCGGGGGTTGCGATAATGCCGTAGGTAGGGTTGCTTGATGCCCGTAAAGTAGTTCGAACGGCGTGAACCCCGTGGCTGTATGCGGTGTGGTGTTATATGCAAACATTGCGTATGATGTCCATTCATCCCAGTCTGTTTGTTCAGCATTAATGTAGTGGCGAAGGTATTCTGCTAAGGTACGGTGTGATCGTTCCAAGGCTCCGTTGCTTTCTGGATGGTATGCAGTTGTCTGAATTTTCTCAATTTTTAGTAATTTACAGACGTCCTTGAACATTTCGCTAAGGAAGTTTGTACCCTGGTCGGTTAAGACCTTTTCTGGGATACCATGTTCGAAGATAATTTTTGTTACGAATTCCCTTGCAATTGTTGCGGCTTCTTGATTAGTTATCGGAATCGCTTTACTAAATTTAGTTAGATTATCTTGGAAGGTAAGTACATATTTATTCCCATTACCAGAGATCGTTAGGGGTCCTACGATGTCTAAAGCGCATTTTTCGAATGGTTTGCTTGCGGTATCTGTTATTACCAGCGGTGCTTTGTTTTTTCGCGAAAGTTTATTTTTTTGACAGAGTTCACATCTTGCTACATAGTTTTCTACGTCCTTAGTCAGTCCTTTCCAGTTGTGTAGTAACCGGATTCTGTTAATGGTGCGTTCGGTCCCTTGATGTCCTCCTAGGGGTGCGTCGTGATACTCATATAGTATGCGGCGTTTCTCCTCTTCCGTGTATTTCCGCTCTGTTTTTGTGTCATTAATTTCTTCTTTATCGATTTTATTAATTTCTTCTTCATCGATTTTATTAATTTCACCTACGTGTCGGCTGAGTGCGTCGGCGTTTTTATTAACTTTGCCTGCCTTGTGTACAATCTCGTAATCGTATTCTTCAAGTTTTAATCGCCAACGCATCAATCGCGATCCAGGATCCGTTACATTAAATAACCATACTAATGGTTTGTGATCGGTGATAATTTTGAATTTCGTACCATACAGGTAAGGCCTGAAATGTTTTACTGCCCATACTATGGCTAGTAGTTCCTTTTCAGTAGTATTATAGTTATGTTCCGCCCGCGACAAAATTCTGCTTGCGTAAGCAATCGGGCGGTCTTGTCCTACCGGGCCTTGCGACAGTATGGCTCCGATGGCGTAATCGAAGGCATCCGTTGTTACGAGGAATTCCTGGTCGAATTCCGGATATTTTAGTATGGGTGCGGTAGTTAATTTATTTTTTAACGTGTCAAATGCGTTTTGCTGTTCGCTGTTCCACTAAAATTTTTCTTCCTTTTTTGTTAATTTTGTCAAGGCAATTTAGCAATTTTTGAGAAATTTTCTATAAATTTTCTATAGTAACCTGCTAAACCTATGAACGCTTGTATTTCCTTAGCTTTGGTGGGAGTGGGGAATTTTTGTACGGCGTTTATTTTGGAAGGATCAGGCATGATCCCCTTTTCTGTAACGATGTGCCCTAAATATATTACTTCCTTTCTGAGGAACTCGCATTTGTCTGGTTGGAGTTTTAAGTTGTGTTTACGTAATCTGTAGAGAACCTCAGCGAGTCGCATGTGGTGGTCCTCTAGGCTGTTACCGTATATTACTATATCGTCCAAGTATACGAGACATTTGATCCCTTGTAGTCCCGTCAGCACGGAGTTCATTAACCGTTGGAATGTAGCTGGTGCGTTCGTTAACCCGAATGGCATTCGATTGAACTCGTAATGTCCATACGGTGTGGAAAATGCAGTCTTGCATTTATCGGGCTCGGCCATGGGTATCTGATGGTAGCCCGACGCTAGATCCAAGGTGGTGAAGTACTTTACATTTCCCAGTTGGTCTAGTATATCCGTTATGTTCGATATTGGAAAAGAATCGCCTATGGTTAAATTATTAAGTTTCCGGAAATCTACAACTATACGTAATTTTCGGTTTCCTTCCGCATCCGCTTTTTTGGGGACCACAAGTAAAGGCGCATTCCATTGGCTGTTACTAGGTCGGATTAGCTTGTCCTTCAACATGCCCTCTATTTGTTTATTTATTTCTTTTTTGTGTTTCTCCGGCAATCGGTATGGGCATACATTTACAGGTGCACTGTCAGCTCGGAGCGCGATTTCGTGACGTAGTCGGAGTGCAAGTCAGCGCGTCTCCTTTAAGGTAAAACACGTCACCGAATTCCTCACAGATTTGAAGCAATGTTTTTTCTTCTTCTTGATTGAGATGTTGTAGTCGGAGTAAATTTTTTATTTGCTCTCTGCGGGAGAGTGTAGGCGCTTCCTGGAGAGGCGGGACATTCTCTCTTCGAGCCACCGTGTTCGTAATTTCCTCGATGTTTACCCATGGAGTTGACATTTTAATGTATTTTTCGGTTGTATTTATAACGCTAACCGGGCATGAAAATTCTTCTGGTTCTACGAGACAGTGTCCGATAAATACTCCGGGCAGCATTTCTTCGGCGCGTACCACGCCTACCTTATTCGAGTCGGTGGTGGCTCGGATGATTGTTTCGCTTCGCGGCTTCAGCATTAGCGCGCGGTACGAGCGTAATTTTAATATTGTCTCTGCTAGTTGTAGCTGTTTTTTGTCGTAATCACACGTTATCTTGTGCTTTTACAAGAAATCTACTCCCAAGATTCCTTCGTAGTCGATGGGGAAATCGTCCTTCACGATGTAGATAGGATGCCGTATTTTTCGGTCCTTCAAGGTTATTGTGGCCTTGATTTTTCCTATGGTCTGGATCTGGTGTCCCGTTACTCCGGTCAATGCCATTTTCTCTTCGTAGATCATGGCTTCCCCTTTTAGATTTCTTAATTTAATTAAGGTCACTGTTGCGCCGGTGTCGAAGAGTAAATTTAACCTTCCCTTCTTTGCCTCTTGTATGGGCAGAGTCACTAGATCTAGACCTGTCGTAGTGGGTAGTTGTGTGGTTACTTGCGATATTTGATACTCGGCCGCGGGTCTCGGCCGTTTCGTGTTTTCCTCGTCTTCTTCATCCTCCGGTGTTGTATGTTTCTTTCGCTGTCCACTAGTGTTAGAATGGCCTTGGGCGCTCTTATTTCCGTTTGTCCTTGTGTGCGTATTTCCCGGGCGTCCGTGCAGACTCCAACATTCGTTACGACCGTGACCTGATTTTTTGCAGTAGGTGCAATGTTTCTCAACAGCGTTGATTTTCCCTTGTGGTTTTGGCAAGGAGAATCTGTTGGCGTATCTGCTCGTGCGGCAGTCTCGTCCGAGGTGTCCGGTCTTCCCGCATTTGTGACACTGTATAGTTTTATTGATGTGTCCTGTGTGTGAAGCGGTCTGGTCGGTCCGGGGTCGCAGTGTCTGCTCTGTCGGGCCCTTCACTTTCTCTTCCGCGCTGGCTTGTGTGATGGCGTCTTGTAGCGTCGTGTGATGCTGTGCTTGTACCATCAGCTGGATGTTTTCCTGGAGGCCTATCTGGAAGTTCTGCAGGGCTTGTTGTTGCAGCGTATCGAGTATAATGCGCTTGCGCTCGCTGCCGAAAGCCTGCCCTTCGATCATGGATTCGTACAGTTCCATGGCTAAATTATCGACGCGTGTTCCGTATTCCCGGGCGCTTTCGCCGGGTTTTTGCTTCAGGGTATTGAATTCCACCTGAAGATGGGTAGTGCTCCTCTTGCTTAGATAGCAGATTTCCAGTTCCCGTTTAAGTTGGGCGAAGTTGTTTATGTCGCGTGTTTCAAAGTCGAGCATAGCCTTCCCCTTTAGCTTGGTGCAGAGTAGCGCTTCTAGTAGCGTCTTCTCGTCTACTGGGTTAATATTTTTTATAGCGTAGGAGCTGGCGCTTAGAAATTCTTTAAGTCTGGCTTGGGAGGTTCCGTCGAACTCAGGTATCATGTCTCGCGCTTCTTTCAGTCGTAAGAAACCATGCAGATGTGCGGTTTGCCTGCGCACATCGCTCACGATTCGTCCATAGGAGAGGTCGGCATAGGGGTTTTCGTGTATTATTCGCGTTCTATTTAAGTCTTCCCGGTTTGTACGTAGGTCCCTCATCTGGTCGCGGAGGTGTCTCATTTCCTCTTGCATTTCCCGGAAGCTCTGCAAAACCTCGACTAATACCGCGTTGCTCGGATCTTCGCTAGGACGTCCCGCATCCTCGTAATGGGCGGCGGCGCCATGCCTAGTCTGCGTTCGCATACGCTCGATTTCTCTATCTATGTCGTCGGACGGGACCGAGGAGTGTGTCATAGTGTTTCCGTCAGGTATCTCAAAAATATTACTATCGTACGACACGGGGGAATAGTTTCGTCTTACCGAAACGCGATCAACCGATGTTCGATCGATATTGCTCGGTCCTGCGTTATTATTATTATGCGGCGAGGATTGGTTGTCCGTTCCGCCTTGGGTTTCGGGTTCGCGAGCTTCCGGTTCGCGCGGATTTACGCCTGGGTATTCGGATTCGAGATTCTTTCGGACGCTATCGCGAATATCGCGGGCCGCTTCTTCTACCACTTGCACGGGCGTTACGAAGCCGAATCTATTTGCTAATTTCGCGGGTGCGCTTAAAAAACGTGGTCGTTGAAACGTGACCTTCTTTTTTGCCGGTGCCGACATTCAGGCAATATTATTATACAATATGCTGACTTACAGTATAACGATGATACGCATTTTCTTTCGCTCGCTCGTCGTTTTCGCACGGTCGGCTGTTGGTTGGTTCCTTGTGCTGTTTCGTGGTTGGGTGGTCCTGTTCTGGTCCGCTGCAGCTTCTCTCGGTATTCCTTTTTTGAGGTCCTCGAGCACTGACGATGTTGGCAGATCCTTACTTGGCAGATCTCTCTTGTTGTCAGGAATCTTGTATTGTCAGATATCCTTTATTGCTCAGTATCAGCATCCCACCGCTGCCACCATTTTGTTGTGCCTCTCAGGGTACAACGGGATTTGTAGGATACTTTGAGGGGTCCGTTCGTCTTAGGAGTTAGGACTCCGAGTGTCGAGGGTGGTGAAAAGAACACTTTGGTCACAAGAGAAGAGTTTATTCCAACTCACGTGTACAATTCTTTGGTATGTCGAATCGCAGCGCGTCCTCACAATAGATTAGATGTAATTACTTGTCGTCCTCGGTTCGGAATACGGCCCCGAGGAGTTAATCAGGCGCGCTTATATTACCCGAAAGTAGGTTTTGTTTTTCGGTTAATGTGTCGCCTGTATGCAATCGGTTTTGCATCGTCTGCGTTTTACGATGTCGAATGTGTCGCGATGTCTTAACGCGTGTATGCAATCGGTTGCGTTTTTGATTTCGAGGCGCGCGCTATATCTTGTCAAATGCTGATTCTGCGTTCTTTTTTGTGGGTTTTTAGGTCGTGGTTGGGTCATAGTGTTTACGGTTACAACACCGCAACTGAACGGCTTTAGGCCCATCCTTGGTGAAGCAGATCGCCATTTCACCACGGGAGCTCGCTCCCAACTCCCGTGGAGGCCCGACGCTGGATGACGATGAGGGAGTTGCCGGGAATACAACTCCTCTCACCGGCCACTGCGGTATCCGACCCCGCTGTGACGGTAACCTTCTTCTCTTTCTGTGTGTCCGCTATGTTTGTAAAGAAAGAATTGGCTTTTTTCTCTGGGGATCCCACCCATAGGACGGTTGGGTACCAACCCTAAAGAGCCCGTCCTGCCCTCATTCATACATCCACACACGCACGCATGCCGCCTTTCCAAACAAGGAAAGGCCTTGTACCAAGAAAAATCTTGGTACTGGTCGCTCTTAGCACCCAGTACGACTGTGTACTGGGTGAGCCCTCTCACCACGACAAGATGGCGACCAACGAGAGGGACATTGTATAATCTGTCGACCAGATTTTCAGCATTGTCTAACGTTGCTAAGCATGTATGTATTTGTTTTTCAAAATAGAAAATATTTACAATAATATATTTACATTTTTCAGAATAAATATTTGTATTATTAATGTTTTGCATACGTATATACGAAATGTAATATACATCGTTAACTTTGTCTTCGATTTTGTTATTAAATGATAATTGTTTTGGTTCGAAAGTTTTTATCATTTTCTAAACCTACATAGTAAATAAAAATAAATAATTTTGAAATCTTTTTATTTACGGGGACACCAATTATTTAAAATAAAAATTTTCAACTATTTTAGCCATTGTTTAACGAAAATTTGAGAAAACCAAAGTGTACATGGCTATAACTAAAAAAATAGGGCATAAATGTGATAGTTTACAATTTAACACATTTTTGGAAACTTCGAACCTTCCAACCTTCGAAGATTCCTTCGTTCCTTCGAAGTTTCGAAGCTTCGATTCTTCGAAAATTCGTACCTTCGAAGATTCCTTCGTTCCTTTGAAATCATTCGAACCTTCGAAGCTTCGAAGTTATCAAACTTCGAACAAAATTAATAGTCCTACTTGTAAGTGCGGATTTTTATCATGCATTAGAAAATGCATTCCGCAAAATTTGTGAATATGCTGTGCAATTGTGCGAACCGAGAAATTATGTTGGATTAGCTTTTCATTCATCGGATTTATCGCATTGGCCGACTAGTTTATCGTTTCGTCTGGTTCGCGACTTAACGATATTTGGCATCTCGTGGGGGAATTTGCTAGCGCAGAATGTCGGAAGAATATTGGTATCGCACAGCATTTTAATATACGCGTTTTTAACGTTGCTGTAGCTATAGTTAGCGATGGTATTGAATTAACATCCAAAGACGTTGCGAAGCGCTCGATTTTAGTAATTCGTAATAATGATAATTTATGTTTATCACGCTCTCTCGTAACAGCGAGAATTTATTGTGAACGCGGTAACTTGCGGGGAAGTTGCATGAAAAGTGGATTTCCGTTAACTTACCAGCACTCTGCGTTACAACGCGAGTTAGCTTAGTTATAGTTAACAAGAAATGCCGGTGTCGCGATACCTGATAAGGGTTGTGGAATTCGTGAAATCGACCTCTTACAGTGTCATTTATCTTACGAGAATATCGCGATTGTCGTTTACGATTTTAATACTTTCACTCGCGGCGGCAAACCACTAATAAAACAAAACTTATAAATATAATGTATTATGAGGGTTCGCGTCATTATAACCTGATTTTGAATTTAAAAGCTGCCTCGAGATATCGTAGTTATTGCGAACCGTGTTCTAAAGACTATCAAAATAGTCACCCATGCTCAAGTAAGTGTACGCGTTGTTTCGCTGTGCCGTGTAATCAGTCCGCGATGCAGAAATAATTAAATGCGTTGCGTGTAATTATATTTTTCACGGAGTCACGGAGTGCTTTGAACGTCATTGTGACGGTAAAATCGTACAATGATAAATTACGCACTAATATTTGTAGTGTCGTACAATTTTACGAAACCTACGGTCTCATCGTGAAGTCAGATGAACACAAATGCGGCGTTTCTTTTTGCAAATTTTGCTGCACTCAAATGGATAATAATCATTTGTGTCATATGCAACCTCTTCGTGATAATGGTACTTTTAGCTTTGAATCATTACCATCGACGTTGAGGACATCAATAACAATAGAGAACGATCATTCAATTTATCAACAAAGAGACGAAACGCGCATACACTCGCGGAAAGGGTGTCACGTCCGACCGCTATTTTTCATTTTCTTATGTTTCTCATACAAATATTATAATTCTAAGTCCCTTAAGCGCTGTTTGAAAAGCGCGCCAGCGACGGCCATGGTGCCTAACTCCGCCTAGTGCCTTAACGCAGTGATGCAAGATTTCACGCGCGACAGCCACTTCGCGACAGCCATCTTGCAGTGGAGGGGGTAGGTCGGCAGCGCAGAGCGCACCGAAAAGATGAGAATCCTTGTCCTTCGAACATATGTAGAAGAGGACAGGTATATCTTTTGTCCTTTATTTTCTTTTGATAGAATAGAGCGAATTCGGAATACTGGCGATAGCGAGTAGGCGATGCGACCCAATATGCAAAAGGAAAATATAAAATATAAAAAATATATTTAATATTATAAAATAATATTAATAAAATTAATATATGTAGAATCGGAGGATCTATATTTTAAGACCTTTTTTTGACTTTTATTATTTCCAGATTTGTCGTTGTAGCTACATTTTGTTCTATTGTCTTTTAACATATGAACTCGTATCAAAAAAAAAAAGAAAAGAGAGAACGCCAACTACTAAGGGAAATTTACGACGTCCGCGTTTTTCATGCCTGGCCGTCATACAGAGGACTGACCGTCATATGGAGAACGCGAAGGGTTCGGTCTAGCCTGCGTAGACAATGCATATAATTGTATACGTATATATTTATTTATATATATATATTTATTATATATTTATATACACAATTTTCTTACATGCTTATAAGCATGACGTCTTTTAAATAAAATGTATTATTAATAAGACGAGGGACCAGGTATGTCGGCAACATCAGCGTCTGCAGCATGTAGCTTTAAAATATTTTTTTATTTTTTTTACAGTAGTAGTATATAATTTGTCCGCCGACATAAGAAACAAATGTTTTTCATTAACTTGCATGTTTATAGCTGTTTCTCCCCTCGTCTTTAATGCAGATTTAAATACACAAATAGCATTAACAGAAGCCGACGAAAATTTATTACGTTTTTTTGTTTTTACATTATTTAAAAGAGAAAACATTCTCTCCGGATCGGCATTAGAATTTGGAAGCGATCTAATAGTATTTATAACATTTTTTAAATTAGGATATTTAGCATTATTATTGGTGTCTCGACGTTGTAAAATTTCTTTCCAAGCATTATCAAAATTTAATTTAGTGAGGCTTTGTTTTTCTTCCATTGTAAAATCTAATGCTAATGCAATCCATTCTTTTTTTAAAGCATCTTCATCAAAACCGCTAATAGTTTTAATGACGAAAGAAACGTTATTGAATGATGTTTCTCTATTATAAAATAAGCTTACAAATGGTTGAAAAACTATTAATTGTGATAAAAATGTGTCATTTATTGGTAATCTTTTACGAATTTCTTCTGCAGCAGTCACATAAAATGTTAAACAATTTTCTCGAATAATTTTAACAATGTCTACGTGACCTTCCAGTAGTAATTCGTTAAGATATTCCTCACATTCTGAACCCAAAGTAACTTCATTAAGATCTTTTTGATTCTCCTTTAGAGAGAATGCAATATTTTCAGAAAATGGTTGTAAATGCTCTTCTTTTAAAAAATTTTTGCAGATTTGGAAAAAAAATTTTTTGGATTTTGGTTGTAATAAATGAATTCTGGTTTCTAATGCTTGAAAAAATGCATTAAATGCATTAAAGAAATTTAAAGTATATTTTAAAAAAAGAAAATAACCTTTTTTTCTACGTTGTTCATCATAGACAGTAGATATTCTCCAGAATTTTTTTTTTCCCTTACAACCATTTCGGTAAGAAAATATTTAATTGTATCCCAAGATTCAAAAAGTCGTTCGACACATAAATAATGAGACAGCCAGCGTGTATCACATAATTTTAATATTTTGCGATTTGTTTTTTGGAAACATTCACAAAATTCTCTGAAAATTGCTGTACGTTTTGGGCTGCTGTTCAAATAATTAGAAATTTTTTTTATAAATTCATTGCAATACGCAGGTATTTTATTACATGCAGTATGCGCTGCTAATGCAGCGGAGTGGCAAGGGCATGTTAAAGTTAGTAAACGTGGACATAGTTCTTCCAACTTTTTTTTGAACAATAAGTATTTCCCTATCATAACAGATGCGTTATCGCACGATAAGGCAACAATATTTGGAAATGGTATCTGCAGTTTCCACATTTCACATTTAAATGCCTGAAACAACTTTTCTGCGCTTGAATCTTTGGCATCAATATCGATTAATTTGACTAATTGCGAGCGAACATCTAATGTCTCCGAATCAACGTATCGGACAAAAAAGTCATCCATTTATTATTAGATATGTCTGATGTTTCGTCAATAAAAACTGATAACTTTGTATTTTGAATTTTATTGACGACACGATCCGTCTCAATCGGACACAAAACGTTTGTAATAATGCTTTTACATTTCGTTCGACTCATGCTCATGCTTTTCAATACGTCAGGATCTTCTCCTATTTGTTGAAAAAATGTAAGAATCTCTGTTGCATTTTGACGAGAAATGTTTTTATCAGCAATTAATGCTGCATATCTGATTTCCGCGGATTTTTTCGCTCATTAAATGGCAAAAGAGATTTATTTTGCATATTTAAATCTTCTAAATTTGATTGATTTTTTTCTAGATATTTTTTATATATATTTATGTGTTTTGGATTCTGCATGACGATGGATTTGCGATAAACTACTAGCGATAGATTTATCGCAAATCAAACAAAAAAATAAACTTTCGTCATGTGGCACTTCACGCAACCAAAGTTTAAATTCTTCAATATCTAACCATTCTTTTTTAAATATTGATTTACGCGATTTTTTTATTGGTATCTCAACATTATCTTTACTATTATTATCAGATGATAATGTATTCTTTTTAATATTATTTTGATGATACGCAGAGTCAGCATGTCTTAATATGTATGTTGAATTGCACGAAAAAGTTTTACATATTGCATATACTGCTGTTACGTCCTGGCCTGCACGAAGGAAAGGCCGCTCGAAGGTCGTAACAGCGTTTTCCCGAAATCGGAGTGATTTCGGGTCGAACGGACTGTCTGGCCCTTTTGCAGATCAACGACTGGATAGTCGCTTTTACCTGGCTTATTTCAGGGGTCCGTTCGTCGGTCCTTTTCGATAAGGGAATTAAATCTCTTTTACGCGGGATAGGACCTTGTGCGATCTCGGGGGATATATGAAGGAACGCAGGGGTTTAAATAAGACTTTAAATTCGCGTAATGTAAATAATTATCATTCAAAAATTATTATTCAAAAAAAATAAAATCTTAATAATATTCGGAGAATTAGACATTTGAATTTGTGGACATGTATAAACAATTATATATGAGTGTGTGTGTAACGTTGATGTGCTATGAGGCGGTTGAGGATTCGCGTTGGCTTTTGATCGTCCCGTTTCAATCGGAGAGCGCGTTTCAATGCTCGACGGGCAGCGATTTCCACTACTTATTAAGTTTAGTCGCGATTCCGGGGATTTATTCACTTCCGTGATCGTAGAAGAATGAAAGTACGCACTGTTGGCTGTATATTATTTGGTGAGCGGGTTGGCAGCTATAGGTTGATCCTCAGGATCGATGGTTCCTTCGAGTGGTGTGGGCGAAGGTGTAGGTTGACTGGTAGCTGGTTGTTGAGCCCCGATGGTCACAATGTATGTTTAATGCGAGGATCCAGAAGTGTGTAACTGCCACGACGTAGGCGGAATTAATAGAGAGCGTTCTTGGAAGATTCGCTGCTTTTATACTATTCGTCAGTAGTAATACTATGCCGGTTCTAACCCATGGGGCTCCGAGGGGGGTGCGGGGCGCGGGGGTTCTCCGTGGCGAGGGGTATGACGTCACGCGGGGCGGGGGTATCTCGTAGGCGCGGGGGCTGACGTCACGCGGGTGGAGGGGGATGTTTCGACAAAGGAGGGGGAGTTTTCTGAGTGCAATATTTGTAGATGGTATCTTTACGACTTTTTTATGAGGGTTCTTAGACATTTTCCCCAAAAAGGTATAGAACAAGCGCCGATGATTGACAATTTTATACCCTCGTTAATATAATTTTATTATGGAAGCGCCGATGTCCGGCTGCTCGAACTTGTCAACGGAGCGTTCTAGAGTTCATTAAAACTATGTTTTTCATTTTATGGACATTTTATCATTAGGAAAGGAATGAAGATTTTAGGGCCGACGCTGCGACGAATATGTCTAAACGTGATTTAATAGGCCTCTACCTATTTGCGTTGACGTTCGGCAGCTTGTACCCTCGCGGAAAATCACCCATAAAAACGAGAGCGAAACATTTTTTCTTAATTTTTAAGGAATAATGCAACGTATCGGCGCCAACGTTCGGCTGCTTTGTACCCTAGCAGAAAATCGGTCGTAAACAGATAGCGAAACATTTTTCTTAATATTTTTTAAGGAAGAATGCAACGTATCGGCGCCAACGTTCGGCAGCTTGTGTCCTTACTCCTCTATCCATAAAACCGATATCTCGGGAAACTATCTTTTGAGATACGCCAAATGTTAGAAAAGGAGATAGAATTAGGTGAAATATATATAAGGAGGATGAGAGCGCATCAAACCATAGTACGATTTGAAAGCGCATAGATGCAGCGGTGAAAAAAGTTTAGTGGTTACTTTCTTGTATTAGAAGTGTTAGTGGTATAATAGTGAATAAAAGAAATAATGGAAAACATCGAGCAGAACGAACGCGACTTGTTGGAGCGGTCCCGCCAAGTCACCACCTTGGGCGAATATTTTGAATGGGCGCTGCGCTGCGAGGAATTTATCAATTTGCTCGAAGAAAACAGCCGTAACAAGCGTCCGCGACTCTCGATTGGAAATAGACAATCTTTGGTGGCTAGAATCGCGCGACTCGAGGGTGCAAAGACTCGATTGCAGAGACAGTTTATACCCAGTGGTGGTAATTACAGTGGCGATAATAACACGGGAAGACTCGTTTGGCGAGAGATCGATACCGCGTTCGAAAATCGGATACTGACAGGTGCGGTGATTAACGCAGACTATATCGAACCGCGACAATTTTTGGAAGACGCTAGTAGTGTAGTACTCGAGCAAGTGCAAGATGTTATAAAAATACACAACTGTGCAAAAGTAAATACTGTGTTCAACGGTGAGTTTGTGACAGGTGATAAGCGCGCCAACAAAAACATTAACACGCGAAATTATGAACTCTTTCGCACGTCTGATTTACACGAGTGGTATGAGCGGCATGTCATCGAATCCACATTGGCGTCTCTCGAAGAGTTTCAGGAACGTGATAGCGGATGGGCATTGTCACGAATCCTCGATCTTACGGTCAACGTCAACAAGTATAATTCAATGCGCGCGGGGTGTTATCTAAACTTGTCGCGAGAAATTGTGACAAAGAGAGCGGTGGTGAACGTGCGATCAACGGACAATGCATGTTTCGCATGGTCAGTGGTGGCCGCTCTGCATCCAGTTGCAAAATATAGTGAGAGAACATCGTCATATCCGCACTATACGACAGTGCTAAATTTACAAAACATTGAGTTTCCGATGACGTTAAACCAAATAAAAAAATTTGAACATATAAATAACATCTCAATCAACGTCTACGGCATCGAGAGGAAGAAGGAATTATCTATTCTTCCGATACAGCTCACTGATCGGAAGAGAGAAAAACATGTAAATATGCTGTATGTGGAGGAGGACGACAACGTTGGACATTTCGCGTATATAAAAAATCTATCCCGGCTTGTCAGCACGCAACTGAGCAAACATGACCACAAGAAATATATCTGCGATCGGTATGTATATTTATTGCAAATTATATAATAATTGTAAATAAAATTGTAAATAAAATTGTAATTTTTTTTTCTTTTACAGATGCTTGCACTTCTTTAATTTGAGCGAAAAATTGGAGGCTCACATTGCGGACTGTCGAGAAATGAACGACTGCGCTATCCGATTACCAAGCGATAAAGACAAGTGGCTCGACTTCGACAACTACAACAGAAAGGAGCGACTTCCCTTCGTGGTGTACGCCGACTTGGAGTGTGTGCTGAAGAAGACGCCGGAACATGCGTCATACTCCCAACATCACGAGGTATTTAGCGTTGGGTATTACGTGCAATGTTCGTACGACAACTCACTATCCGCGTATAATTCTCGCCGTAGTATCGATTGCGTTTCATGGTTCGCCGAAGAACTTAAAAATTTAGCGCATCGCGTAAAGGGTATTTTGTCTGATAATGTCCACATGACAAAATTAACGCAAGATGAATGGGAAAAATTTCATAGCGTCACGCAATGTCACATTTGCGAAAAACCGTTTGCGCCGGATGATACACGCGTACGCGATCATTGTCATCTGACCGGGCGATACAGGGGTCCCGCGCACTCAAACTGTAATCTAAACTACAAAGACTCTTATGTCATTCCTATAGTTTTCCATAATCTATCCGGCTATGACGCACATTTTATCATAAAAGAAATAGCTACCGCGTATGAAGGACGCGTAGATGTGCTTCCAATAACAAAAGAAAAATACATTTCATTTACGAAGACTGTCAATAGTACCGACGACGATAAAGATCGGAAAGCTTGCATGAAATTACGATTCATCGATTCATACAAATTTCTCAATGCTAGTCTTGACAAATTGGCATCTTTTTTGAATAAAGATAAGTTAAAAATTTTGCGTTCCAATTTTTCCGCATTATCCGCTAACAATTTTGAATTATTAACGCGAAAAGGTGTCTTTCCGTACGAGTACATTGACTGCGTGGACAGGCTGCAGGACACGCGTTTACCACCACGCGAATCGTTTTACAGTTCTTTAACCAGTGACACTGTATCCGAGAGCGACTACGCACACGCCGTCAACGTGTGGCAGCAGTTCTCCATTCAAACCTTGGGTGAATACAGCGATCTGTACTTAAAAACTGATGTCTTGTTGTTGGCAGATATATTTGAAAACTTTCGCGACACTTGCATCGCGAGTTACGGACTCGACCCTACGTATTATTATACTCTTCCTGGGTATACATGGGACGCCATGTTAAAACATACACGCGTAAATTTCGAACTGCTTACCGATATCGATATGGTTATGTTTATTGAACGGGGTATACGCGGCGGTCTAAGTCAATGTTCAGGAAGATACGCGCATGCTAATAACAAGTACATGCAGTCGTATGATCCATCGAAACCATCATCATATTTAATGTATTTAGATGTAAATAATTTGTATGGATGGGCAATGTGTCAACCACTGCCTTATGCCGATTTTCGATGGGTCGACGATGTATCTAACTTTGACATCTCGTCAATAGCGCTCGATTCACCTACAGGCTATATCCTCGAAGTAGATTTAGAGTATCCACAACATCTTCACGACACGCACACTGACCTACCGTTTTGCCCGACACGTGACAAACCGCCCGGCAAGCGGGAAGATAAGCTTCTCGCAACGTTATATGATAAGAAGCGTTACGTCATACACTACCGCAACCTGCAGCAGTGCACGCGTCACGGCCTTCGCGTTACAAAAATACATCGCGTATTACAATTCACTCAATCCGCATGGCTCCGCGATTACATTGAACTAAATACAAAATTTAGAACACAAGCGAAAAATGATTTTGAGAAAAATTTGTACAAATTGATGAACAACGCGGTATTTGGCAAAACGATGGAAAATGTGCGTAATCATGTAGATGTAAAATTATTGACAAAGTGGGACGGACGATACGGAGCAGAGGCGATGATAGCGAAACCAAATTTCCATAGCAGTAGCGTCTTTTCAGAAAATTTAATTGCCGTAGAATTACGTAAACTAGAAGTAAAATTTAACAAACCAATCTATGTTGGTATGTGTATACTCGACATATCGAAAGTGTGTCTGTACGAATTTCATCACGAGTACATGTCACCGCTCTATCGTGACAGATGTCGGGTAATGTACACCGATACAGATAGTTTAATATATCATATTAAATGCGAAGACGTGTATGAAAATATGAAACGCGATATCGCTAGATTCGATACGAGCGATTATCCAATTGACAACGCGTACAGTATACCGCTTGTGAATAAAAAGGTGCCAGGTCTAATGAAGGATGAAAATAATGGCGCGATAATGACTGAATTTGTAGGACTTAGAGCAAAAATGTACGCTTTGCGAGTAGATGGTAAGAAAGATACAAAAAAGGTTAAAGGTGTCAAAAGTAACGTTGTCGCGAGAACGATAACATTCGACGATTATACGCGGTGCCTGAACGACGAGATTGAAATGACACGTAGTCAGTCATGTATTAGGTCGAAATTGCATGAAGTATACACCATCTGCGAGACAAAAATTGCTCTAAGTCCATACGACGATAAGCGGTATATCATACCTGATTCGACCGACACATTACCATGGGGACATTATCAGATACCCTTATAAAATATAATGTAATATAATGTATGTACGATATGTTATGTAACATATGTGTATGTATTTCATATATTGGAACGGAAAGGATGTATTAATAAAGATTTTGTATTTCACATATTTCATGTATATTGTAATATTTCAAATACTTTTATTTGTTGTACACATTATATATTTTTTAATTTTTGAGTAATTAATAAATACAATTTGTATGAATTAAATTGCATTGTCCTTATGTATCCAAGAGTTGTGCGAATTGTCAAATCCCAGCCATTTTACGTAAACCTCGTCACCCCTCCTGCGCAGTACTTTCTCTACGAGATATACGTCCGGATAATTCGCGCTATGCAACTCGTGCTCGTAAAACGCTCCAGCGACAGATGTTTTGCGATAGTCCTCGAGTAGATAGGTTACGGGATTAGTATGCTGCACTTTAACAATTTTAAACACTTCGGTTGTCCAATTTGGTGTGTAACCCTTCTCAAAAAGTTTCTTGTACTTGCTAACGCGTACCGGGTCACCTACTTTGAACTTTGCCGGAGCGGCAATCTTTATGTTACTATATACCGTTTTTAAAAGTTTATCAGCGATCGCGGGGGTGACGTCGACGGGTCGCATGCCGATCGTTCGATGCTTGCACGCGTTGTAATCCGATATGAGTTCCGCCAACGCGTCGATCCACTTGTAAGTTCCGTTCAGCGTAAACATCTTCCACATGTCGTTCTTCAGCGTGCGATTGAATCGCTCCACAACCGATGCCTTCAATACCGAATATGTAGAATAGTGATTGATGTTATGTTTCCGTATAAGCCGTTGCACGTCGGCGTTATAAAATTCTTTCCCCCTATCGGTTTGCATGTTTCTCGGGCATCTCTTGCTATCTCGAATTATCTCGGCGATAGCGTCAGCCGTCTCGCTTCCACCTTTACTCTTGAGTGGTATGGCCCACGCGTACTTGCTCAACACATCGATGACGGTGAGTATGTAGTGGTAACCTCTGTTGAAACGGACGCATCTCGACGATGTCAGCTTGCCACAGGTCATCGTATCCCCGCACTATGACGTGTCTTCGGGGAAAATTTTTCCTTGCCGGCGCGTGCAGTTCGTTCACCAACTGCCGTTTCTCCAAACTATGTTGTTTCATCGCTTCGTCGGTTTTTCTCGATCGCCGTTTGTCGCTCGTTTTATGATTCATTTTCGTTTGTCGTTCTTCAATAGCCGTTCGTAGCCGTTCCTGACCCGTTCTTGAGCCGTTCGTAGCCGTTCCTAACCCGTTCTTGAGCCGTTCCTGACCCGTTCGTAGCCGTTCCTGACCCGTTCGTAGCCGTTCCTGACCCGTTCGTAGCCGTTCTTGACCCGTTCGTAGCCGTTCCTGACCCGTTCGTAGCCGTTCTTGACTCGTTCGTAGCCGTTCCTGACCCGTTCGTAGCCGTTCTTGACCCGTTCGTAGCCGTTCCTGACCCGTTCTTGAGCCGTTCCTGACCCGTTCTTGAGCCGTTCTTGAGCCGTTCTTGTGTTGTTTACTTCCGTTCTTGACCCATTCGAAAATCGTTCTTGATTCGTTCGCTGCCTTGTTCATAGTCGTTTCTAACCCGTTCGTAGCCTTTCCTGACCCGTTCACAGCCGTTACTGACCCGTTCGCAGCCCTGCTTGAGTTGTTTGTAGCCTTGCATGTAGCCTTTAAAGACTTGTTCGTAGCCTCGTTCGCAGCCCTGCTTGAGTTGTTGGTAGCCTCGTTCGCTGTTGCTAGGCCGTTCATAGCCTCGTTCGCAGCTGTTGCTAGGCCGTTCACTACCACTCATTGTAGTTAGATAGTAGTTCGATAATCCTTCGTAGCTGTTCGATAATTGTTCGTAGCCGTTCGATAACCCTTCGTAGATGTTCGATAACCGCTCGATAGCCGCTCCTAACCCGTTCACTGCTGCTCATTCAGGTTGATAGCCGTTTCTGAGTTAGCGTTAGCCGCGCGTTGAAGTTCGTTTATCACAATCTGTATTGCCCGCACATCCTTCTCGAACGAAGTCAGCTTCTCATCTGATTCTTTCTGTTGATTCATCAATCTTTTAACGCAGGATTCCACATACAGTTTGTTGACGGCATCGGTGTCAGCCTCAGGTTGCGCTACACGACGAATCTTCCTCGACCTTGCGTCATAGTCCGTAACGACGCGACACAGAGCGTTTTCGTGCACATAACTTTTCACCAATCTATCCCAAGAACCGCTTGTGCCGGTTGCATCATTTCTTGGTTCGAATAATCCAAATTTGTTGATAGGCATTTTTTTCCACCGATGAGTGACGCTGATCGACTGATTAGATTTGTCGAGACACCATTCAATTTATAATAATGCCTGCTTCGCGAAGTTTCTCGATGATCGACAGGATCTCATTGTCGTGAGCGTTGTGGCCAGCTCGGCGCGAAGCGTCCAGCAATCGTACCCGATCCACTAGCTCGTTGGGGTCATCCCAGTGTATGTAATCGATCTTATTGTCGGTTAGCGCCATCGCGTGAGGCATGAATACTCCCTTTCCAGATTTTTTCTTTTCAATCGATATCAATGGTGCGATTATATGTTTGTACTTGTATCCCCTGTTGCTTCGTAATTGGCCTTGTGTGTCATAATTGCGTTTATGCGCGTTCGTCGCCAATAATATACTCTTGTATTTACGCATATCATCCTCCGTGTAAATGTCATCATCGGGAATTCTCTTGAAGATCAATTCGTATAATCCTGGTGTACCAATGTACCTCACTTCATCTATAATTATAGAGTCATATTTGTCAATGTCGAATCGTTTGTTACCGAGACGCATTTCATCCTTGTCGAAATAGACACCGTACATGTGATCGATTTTCCTTTCTTTGTCGCCACCGAGGAGAGTGCTCATGTATTCTTGTCCCAGTCATCCCAAGTGCTTTCGCAACATTTCTTGACCTTCCAGCGTTTGTAATGTGTTTCGAACAAACGATGTTTCGAGCGTGCTGCCCGAGGTTTCGAAAACATTTTCGTTTGCGAGTGTTTCGGGTATCATAGGTTGTATGATTCTCGTTGTCGCGAACGGTGTAGAGCTTATCATCGGTTCATCCAATAAAGCATTCGATGTACGCGGTGTCGATGAGCGATTCGGGTTTGACCGTTTCCTCTTTTTCGGTGTCGCATCATCCTTCTCCTCTTCCTCCTCTTCCTCCTCCTCCTCCTTGTACCGCTTGATGGGTAAGATTTTAATCTTTGCGGTACTTTCCGGCTCGTTTTTCACCGCGATCGAGTTGTCGACAATCTTTTGTAGCGGCTCAATAATAGGTCTAAAATGGGTCTTGACCGCGATATCGTCATCGATCTTACCGGTCTTCAAAGCGCGATGTTTCTTGCGGATTGCTTCACTCGTTTTCGCAATCTCCTTCGCTATCTTTTCACGTTCGCGAATATTATCGTTCTCAGCCATGTCGGTAGAGTGTCGAACGCTCGTGTTTCACCTCTCTCGACAGAACATCGGCAACGACTAATTGTTTTGCGGTATCGCGAACACGTTAAATCCGTTTCTGTATCGGCCGTTCGTAAGCGAGCTATCCTTATCTATCACTAGAAATCCATACTTTTGCTGCCAACAAGTACGACATAATTCACTGAAATCCTCGTATGACATGTCAGTATTCACGTGATCATTGTACACATGTTTCAAGTTGGTACCGTCCTGTTTAAACAAGATTAGCAGGTTTGCGTTGTCGCGTATAAGATGTTTCGGTATTCTTGCGTATGTCTGACAGAGATAGAAGCAGTCGACGTTCGAGTGGCGTCCCATTGAAAAGTATTCTCTTATCGTATTTTGTTTGTCACACGCCACGTCATCGAAAACGAAAATCGAGTTTGGACATGCTTCGCTCGGTGGAATGACGTCACTGTTATTGGAGAATGTAAAATAGCCGATTTCATCGATCGACGTCAACAAATTCTCCAGATACTGATATTTTGGCTGTTGCAGTGACTTTGAGTACACGTACACGTTTTCAAAGCGGACGCCGTGCGGGCTTTCTATCAAACTAATCAACACGTTAGTTTTACCGCAATTCGAGGGGCCGCAAACGATCGCGCGTATAGTAGTCGGCAGTATCGTACCGTGTCTACGCATCTCCGCGTTGTCCCCCATCGATCGTAATCTGGCGTCGTAATTCGTCACGCGTATCGCGAAAGGTTGTCGCACGAATCTCATTTTCCCACTCCCCGATTGAATCGAACGCTTGCCTATTTATAGCTGCGCGGAACCACGAATCGCTCAGTAACGAAAAAATGTTTGTCTTGCTATCAAGTCCTTACGATATTTGTAATTTGAGCGCCGAACAGCTACAATTTGTGTCGAAAACAGTTTTATTGCGAATGTGTGGCAATTACGTCCACTGCGTGTGGGACAAGCTTCCGGAACATATAAAGGCGGATTTGGAGGTTCAAACTTATCGCCGCTGTTTCGAACATTACAATCGACCGTGGCAGCAGACGCACATCGACGGTCCAGCGCCGATGATAAAGGATTGCAGCGAATGTCAACGAAAATAGGTAGAGGCCTATTAAATCTCGCGATAAACGCACTTCCGATCGAATTCCATATCCCCGGCTATCAGTTTTGCGGTCCGGGCACGCGACTACAAAAGCGATTAGCCAGAGGCGATCGAGGTATCAACCCATTGGACGCAGCGTGCCGTGAACACGATATAGCGTACTCTCGAAGCAACGATCTCATCGAGAGACACGCGGCAGATAGGATACTCGCCAAGGAAGCGCAAACTCGCATCGTTGCGAGAGATTCGACTCTCGGTGAGAGAGCCGCCGCCACAGCTGTCTGGGCAGCGATGAAAGCCAAGACGAAGTTCGGTATGGGCCTGAAGACGACAAAGACGAAGACGAAGAAAAAGATGGCGAAGAAGCGAATACTTCCGGTAGCGAAACGTGGGGGTGTATTGCCGATTCTACCAATGTTGGGCGCGCTCGGATCTCTGGTCGGTGGAGCGGCTGGTGTAGCAAAGATGGTGAACGACGGAAAAGCCGCACAACGTCAGTTGCAAGAGATGCTACGTCACAATCGCGCCATGGAAGGTCACGGATTGTATCTCGCTCCATACAAACGCGGACGAGGAGTTTCAACGAGAAAAAAGGGGAAAAAAAAACGTCAAAGAGACGCTAAAAATGCCACAGGGCGTAACTACCAACATACAATTGCTACAACTGGCAAAACGTATGCACATTTCGTATTTTAGAGGTGTTTTCATGCGTGATTCATTACCGATCGGTGGTATATATCGAAACGAGAGCGGCATCGTAAATTTGGATAACGCTAAAGGATCGGGTACTCATTGGGTAGCGTATGCAAAGAGGGGGAATCGCGCTATATATTTTGACAGTTTCGGCAATCTTCGACCGCCGAATGAATTGGTGCGATATTTAAATGTGACAAAGATACAATACAATTACGCACCTGTTCAAACTTACAATCAAAGCATCTGTGGACAATTGTGCTTACAGTTTCTCCGAGCGGTCGATGCATGTGAATTTAAAGACTGACATCGCGCTATTTAACTCAGTATTCGTTAAACAGTTTTGCCGATATGTCTATGACATTCACACTGACCGGGAAGAGTAGTGTTCTCGCGGCAAACTACTTTCCCATCGTAGATTTGAGCGACGATGAATACGAGCTAGGTCTAGCGGATTTTGAGACTTATCACACGATATCGAACGTGAATTCCTCGAATAATAAATTTTACTTTGGCAAAGATGACGCGGAAATTACGATTCCCGAGGGATCGTACGAGCTGCAAACGATACATGAGTTTTTGAAACATGCAATTTTACGAAAACGTCCGCGACACGCTGTTCATGACAATGATAAAAAACACGCTGACACCACGCATATTCGGACGAATGACGACGGTGACTTTGAAGATGGAGAATATCCAATAGTGCTCCGCGCTAATTATAATACGATGAGGAGCGAGATCAAATGCGCCTACAGAATGAATTTTAGCAAGCCTAACAACATTGGATCGCTGCTGGGATTCTCGAACCGTATACTGCAGCCGCGAAAATGGTATAAGTCGGACATGCCGATTAATATTATCAACGTGAACATTATCCGCGTAGAATGTAATGTGACCGCGGGCGCGTACAGCAACGGCAAACTCGTTCATACGATACATGAATTTTCACCGAGGGTACCACCAGGATATAAGATATCGGAAACACCTGCGCACATCATTTACTTGCTGATCATCGTGCGGAGCATTACGGATTTAACGTTACGCGTTGTCGACCAGGATGTCGAACAGACGATTGCTCGATTTTCGAGGAGAAGAGATCACCATTAGATTGCACGTACGACGACGACAGCGATAACGTACGTGTGTGGCGTATGAGATGCTCGTGTTGAACAGATCGAAAGATACGAGAGATAACACAATCTTTACGCCAGCAACAACAACAACAACGTCGACATTCACTAATATCCAATCATCCGGTTGCAGTAAGAAAAAGAAACTGAACGCATCAAACGTTGCGTTTTTACAATCTTTGGGATTCGCGGTGCGAAACATCTGAACAATGACCGACATCCTCAACATTGGAGACGAGCCAATCTTCGACGATCGCATCGTCAAGATCGAGACTCACACGTACAACCCGTTCGCTAACACAACATTCGGACACAGTGATGAGATAAGAATACCCATACAACAACAGGATCTGTATACGTTGCCGTATGAAAGTTTCCTATACATCGAGGGAGAACTAAAGATAAATAAACCAGCCGAAGGATCTGCTGTGATACTGGGAAATAATTGTGTCGCATTCATGTTCGATGAGATTCGATACGAACTCGATGGCGTGGAGATTGATCGCAATAGAAACGTGGGAATAACAAGTTTGCTCAAAAACTATGTAACGATATCATCCGATAGAAGCGTGATTATGAGAAACGCCGGCTGGACTGATCCGACTACTGCGAATGGAAACTTCAATTTTTGCGTACCGCTCTACATGTTATTGGGATTTTGCGAGGATTACAGACGAGTGGTGATGAACGCTCGTCATGAGTTAATCTTAATACGATCGCGCAACGACAACAATTGTCTGATTGGAGATTCGACGCTGGAGCCTGTGATCAACATATTCAAGATACAATGGCGAATGCCGCATGTGTTGTTGAGCGAGATTAAGAAGCTGTCGATGCTGCGCGCTCTGGAAAGCGGACATTACCTCAGCATGGGTTTTCGCTCGTGGGATCTGTATGAGTATCCGCTATTGCAGCGTACAACCAAGCATTCATGGGCCATTAAGACAGCGACTCAGCTGGAGAAGCCACGATATGTTATCTTCGCTCTGCAGACAGGTCGGAAAAACATCATATCTGAGGATATGAGTCGATTCGACGATTGCAAGATGACCAATGTGAAACTCTATCTGAACTCGGAATGTTATCCGTACGACGATATGAATCTGGATTTCGATAAAAACAGATGGTCGATTCTGTACGATACATATGCGCGTTTCTGCAAGAATTATTATGGATACGAGTATCTCGAGCCGAGTCTCACCGTCTCAATGTTTCTACGTAACGGTCCGTTCGTGATCATCGATTGTTCTCGACAAAACGAATCGGTCAAGAGCGCAACAGTGGATGTGAGATTGGAATTCGAGTGTAAGGAGAATGTGCCGATGAATACCACTGCGTACTGTCTCATCATACATGATCGCGTGATCCAGTACAACCCGTTGACCAACGTTGTGCGCAAAATCACCTAAACACACCAACAATTTAAAGAGAGGGGGAAGCATAGCAGAATATAAATCAAAGTGTTATGAGATAGTTGCCATTCTTCTTTTTAACTGATACATCGAAGAGAGAGAGAGAGATCTCGTCATGTCCGTACCAACGTTTGTGGATCTACAGGGATTTATCCTCAATAAACAATTCATTGTAAAGGAAGCGGCAATCCTGAGAAGAGGATTTATTTTGTCACATTATTTTTTCGCATGTCCTGTACCATGGAGTGTACTCATAAAATCGGAGAGACACCAAGCCTCATGGTTGACTCGAAATCATCATGGATTGCAATGGGAAGATGGAAACGTTCCATACAGCATGGCTCAGCGTTTGATTACAACAGCTATCATTGGTGGACCACATGAAGAAGAAGAAGAATCCATTCTCGTATATGTAAAAGGACTTGAGAAGTGAGAATGGTTAGCCGATATATTGGATGATGCGGGAAACGGTTTCATTATTGAGACCTTGGATGCTGATTACGACGATATCGAGTCTCTAAATAATCTAGATGTTAAAAACACTATGCGATGTGGAAAACATGTTAAGAATTGCGCATTACAAAATGTATTCAAAATATTTAACTGGTGGTCGCAACGCCAGAAAGAATTGCAAGATTTGGAAAAATAAAATATTTAAACATTAATGTGTTTTATCTCTTATTCCCCTTCCCCAATCCTTTCCTCACAAATCGTTTCTAAGAATTCTTTTTATCCGAGTGCCGTTTCCCCTTCTCCTAAATTTCATAGCGCCAATAGTATTCTAGAATCTCCCACCACATTTACCCCACTACTTTTAAAAATAAGCGTCACGTATATTCTTAATTTTATACGATCAGTGTAGCGTTAACCGTTCATACTGGTGGTTCACTTTTAAAATCTGGAAATATGTACTACGCTAAAAGAAGCAGTGGCTCCGGCAGACCTATGAATAATTACGTCCCGAGTCGTGATGACACTCCATCGTTTGAGAATAAATGTGACGAGTAAGTTTAACTTCTTTCTATCTTTATATTTTTTTTTTTTTTACAAATTGTATTATTTTCAAACTAATTTCATTTTTACAGCATTTCATTGGAGCGTCGTGCGGTTCGTATACTAGGCAGACGATACGCATTGACAGCTACGGAATTTAAATTCCTCGAAATTGGTATCAAAGTGGATCCACCGAGTTACGTGGAAATCGCCATAGGAGATCATCGAGGAAAGGAACTGATACTATCTCTCGAAGCGTGGAAAGGACTCTACGAGCAACGTCACAATATTCAGAATCTGCTTCGAAACGATTTTAAAGATGCCTACAGTTTTATAAGCGTTGGACCGGTAACAGTGCGAGTTCGTACGATTAACGATGCCAAGTTAATAAGTCTTGAATCTTCAAATGTATGCATGATGATGATCGAATCGACGTTACACCGTATGTTCGATCTCGATCCTTGCATTGATGTAACTTTTGACCGATTGGTTAAAATTACCAATACAGTCGATATCAAGTTTACGCAATTTTCAAATATCGCGTCCAATGTAACGAATCCTAAAGAAGTATCAAATGTAATACGCGCTAGCGACGCCTTCAACAAGCATCAGCTCATCGATTGCGAGCTGGCAGCTTTAGTTTTTAGTCCATAATATGTAAGAAAAAAATATTTAAAAGAAGAATAAAGAGTTTTTAAGTCTAAATTATGATGTAATTTCTTTGCATGCATTTCCATTCTCCATCTTTCTCCCACCCATAACCAGTCCCAGCTCTCATACGTAGCTCGTTGCACGGTCTTTGTGGGGGATGACGTCATGCGGGGAAGGGGGAACGTGACGCTAGAGACTGAGAGGCTAGGGATCGCGAGACTAGGGACTGAGAGGCTAGGGATCGCGAGGCTAGGGACCGAGAGGCTAGGGACTGCGAGAGAGGTAGCGCTTAGGAGAGAAAGAGAGAGCGCGAGGTGAACGCGAGAGAAAGAGAGGGTGTGAGGCGAACGTGAAGGAGAGATATGTTGCGGCGAGGAGAGAGAGAGAGAGAGAGAGAGAGAGATGACGCGAGGTTAGGGACTGCTAGAGATAGCGCTTAGGAGAGAAAGAGAGAGCGCGAGGTGAACGCGAGAGACAGAGATAGCGAGAGGCGCATGCGAGAGATGACGCAGTGAAGGAAAAGAAGAGGAATTTTTAAAATGAATATATTAATTTAATATTAATTATTTTTAATTATGAATAAATGTGTATTATACATTTGTGTGTGTGTGTGTGTGTGTGTGTGTGTGTTTAAAAGAATATAAATGGATATAAATGTATATAAATGTGAATATATAAATGTGAATATAAAATGGATATAAAATTTTAAAAAATATATATAAATGAATATAAAGATAAGAATATAAAGATGAAAATATAAAGATGAAAATATAAATGAATATCATAATATATAAAAATTGTCGGTGATGGAGGTGGCTATGGTAAAGCCGACGATTGTGGATGCGAGGCGGTGAAGCAGCTGAATGCTAGGTGCTGTGAGAAGCGGAGGCGACGGCTGGGCGGGGACTCCTGCATAACAGAAAATTTTTATTAATTATTTTAATAATTTATAATTAAAAAGAAATACTTACTAGTTCCAATTTTCCACCACAGGTTCTGGTGGATATGGCTCTAGGCCAAACAGTTCCCGAAGAGCATACATGTTCTCCCATAGCCAACTGTTATTGGCATCCATTTCCCGCGCCTCTGCAGTTTCGCACCACATTTCTGCAAACATTTGTCGATGTTCCCACCTCAGCATTCTCACCCACTCTCGTTCAGTTAAACCTTGCTCCACCACATGTTGCGACCGTAAATTTTGCACAATGTTATAGATCATCTGAAAAATATGAATATTTAATATATATCTAAACATATTGCAATATTCTGTACAATAGTTTTAAATAAATTGTACAACTTACTATTTCGGGGAGCGTACGGCGCAGAAAACCTCCAGTCATTTTTTTCACTATTTTTTACACTCACTTCGCTCGGCGACTGTTCGAGACTTTTTGATGTGGAGACAGACTCTCTCTCCATAAGCTTCAACCCCACCCCTCTCAAAATTATCGCAATTCTTCCTTAAAAGATATTTAGAAAAATGTTTCGCTCTCGTTTACGACCGATTTTCCGCGAGGGTACAAAGCTGCCGAACGTCAACGCTTTTACATTTGCACCCCTATAAATAACGTTTGACATGTTCGTCGCAGCGTCGGCCCTAAAATCTTCATTCCTTTCCTAATGATAAAATGTCCATAAAATGAAAAACAGTTTTATGGCTTCGGGTAGCCATAAATCACAAAGATAATCAGTTGCCGAGCATGCTTAGACCCCCCCCCCCTCCTTTGTCGAAACATCCCCCTCCACCCGCGTGACGTCAGCCCCCGCGCCCCCGAGATACCCCCGCCCCGCGTGACGTCATACCCCTCGCCGCGGAGAACCCCCGCGCCCCGCACCCCCCTCGGAGCCCCATGGGTTAGAACCGGCATAGTATTACTACTGACGATAACAAAACTTGTTTACAGAATTAAAATTTCTTAAAAAATGACACTATTAGCTGTAACATCAATTAACAAAATTCGGTATATTTACACCTATAAAGATACAAACAAAACTGATAGCGGTACAAACGTCTGCAGGCAATTACAAAACAGCACCCGTATACAAAATTGAAATATCCCAAAAATGACATTATTATCTCTAATATCAATTTTGAACATTCGGTATATTTATACCTGTAAAGGTACAAACAAAACGGAAAACAATACAAACGTCTGCAGACGATAATAAAACAGCACTTGTTTACAGAATTAAAATTTCTTAAAAAATGACACTATTAGCTGTAACATCAATTTTTAAAACTCGGTGTATTTACACCTGTAGGGGTACAAACAAGACGTAAAGCAATACAAACGTCTGCAGACGGTAACAAAACAGCACCCGTTTACAGAATTAAAATATCTTAAAAAATGACACTATTAGCTGTAACATCAATTTTTAAAACTCGGTGTATTTACACCTGTAGGGGTATAAACAAAACGGAAAGCAATACAAACGTCTGCAGACGGTAACAAAACAGCGTTTACAGAATTAAAATTTTTCATAAAATGACACTATTATCTGTAACATCAATTTTTAAAACTCGGTGTATTTACACCTGTAGGGGTACAAACGAAACGGAAAGCAGTACAAACGTCTGCAGGCAATTACAAAACAGCACCCGTATACAAAATTGAAATATCCCAAAAATGACATTATTAGCTCTAATATCAATTTTGAACATTCGGTATATTTACACCTGTAAAGGTACAAACAAAACGGAAAGCAATACAAAAAAACGTCTGCAGACGGTAACAAAACAGCACCCGTTTACAGAATTAAAATATCTTAAAAAATGACACTGTTACGTCCTGGCCTGCACGAAGGAAAGGCCGCTCGAAGGTCGTAACAGCGTTTTCCCGAAAATCGGAGTGATTTCGGGTCGAACGGACTGTCTGGCCCTTTTGCAGGTCAACGACTGGATAGTCGCTTTTACCTGGCTTATTTCAGGGGTTCGTTCGTCGGTCCTTTTCGGTAAGGGAATTAAATCCCTTTTACGCGGGATAGGACCTTGTGCGATCTCGGGGGATATATGAAGGAACGCAGGGGTTTAAATAAGACTTTAAATTCGCGTAATGTAAATAATTATCATTTATTCAAAAAAAAAATAATAAAATCTTAATAATATTCGGAGAATTAGACATTTGAATTTGTGGACATGTATAAACAATTATATATGAGTGTGTGTGTAACGTTGATGTGCTATGAGGCGGTTGAGGATTCGCGTTGGCTTTTGATCGTCCCGTTTCAATCGGAGAGCGCGTTTCAATGCTCGACGGGCAGCGATTTCCACTACTTATTAAGTTTAGTCGCGATTCCGGGGATTTATTCACTTCCGTGATCGTAGAAGAATGAAAGTACTCACTGTTGGCTGTATATTATTTGGTGAGCGGGTTGGCGGCTATACGTTGATCCTCAGGATCGCTGGTTCCTTCGAGTGGTGTGGGCGAAGGTGTAGGTTGACTGGTAGCTGGTTGTTGAGCTCCGACGGTCACAATATATGTTTAATGCGAGGATCCAGAAGTGTGTAACTGCCACGACGTAGGCGGAATTAATAGAGCGTTCTTGGAAGATTCGCTGCTTTTATACTATTCGTCTGCCCTTCCTATAGGGCAAAGGGCGTCTTCTTTTCTTGTGACTCATAGTCATACGTTCGGTGTTTAATCCCCTTTGCGCAACGTATTGCTTCCTTGTATGAAGAGTTCTTTCCTAATTCCGATCTTTGGTCTACTGATAGCGTGTGTCGATCGTGATATTTCAACATTACCTATGACTTATTGATCAAAGTGTAGGTTTCGTAATCTCACCGATCGAGTTGTTTCACAATCACTGTCTTTCTCCGTTTAATTCTTATAACTAATTTCGGTCTTATAATTAATATGTTCGCGGAACGCGAATCTGCGTAAATCGGGGAGGAGAAAAGAATCGTGCAGTCCACAGGACGTAACAACACTATTAGCTGTAACATCAATTTTTAAAACTCGGTGTATTTACTCCTGTAGGGGTACAAACAAAACGGAAAGCAGTACAAACGTCTGCAGGCAATTACAAAACAGCACCCGTATACAAAATTGAAATATCCCAAAAATGACATTATTAGTTCTAATATCAATTTTGAACATTCGGTATATTTACACCTGTAAGGGTACAAACAAAACGGAAAGCAATACAAACGTCTGCAGACGGTAACAAAACAGCGTTTACAGAATTAAAATTTCTCATAAAATGACATTATTAGCTGTAACATCAATTTTAATAATTCTGTATAATTACACCTGTATAGATACGAACAAAATGGAAAGCGGTACAAACGTCTGCAGGCAATTACAAAACAGCACCCGTATGCAGAATTGAAATATCCCAAAATTGACATTATCAGTGGCACTGTCCGCTCTTAGCATCCTTCGCAAAACCTTGCGAAGGGTGAGACCCCTCACCACGTCAAGATGGCGGACAACGAGGGGGGGGCTTCTGCGACCTAGGTTTGATATATTTTTATCTGTAGGGATACAAACATAATAAAAAGCGGTACAAACGTCTGCAAACGATTACAAAACAACATTCGTTTACAGAATTAAAAAATGACACTATTAGCTGTAACATCAATATTTAAAACTCGGTGTATTTACACCTGTAGGGGTACAAACGAAACGGAAAGCGGTACAAACGTCTACAAACAATTACAAAACATCACCCGTTTACAGATTTATAATATCTCAAGGAATGACAATGTTAGCTCTAATCTCAAAATAGAACATTCGGTATATTTTTTTTAGGGGTACAAACGGAAAACTTATGTTGTTGTTTTCTACGATGTACGTTTGCAACGTTTTCATGAATTTACTTTACAACATTTACCTCACATGAAGATAGGATTAGGATGAACGGCGGACTTCGAATACTTGATTTGTTGGCTTCTACGGCCTAGATTTGTTATGTTTCCATGATTTCAACGTGCCGTATGCACTTTTGATGAAGATAGGATCAGGATGTACGCCGGATTTCGAAAACTGGAACCGCTGGCTTCTACGACGTAGGTTTGCCTAGTTCTCATGATTTCAACGTACCGCATGCACGAATGATGAAGATAGGATTAGGATGAACGGCGGATTTCGGAAACTCGATCCACTGGCTTCTGCGACCTAGGTTTGCCTCTCTCTGTCAATATCTTTGTCAGAGTTCAGCAAGAGCATCTCAAATATGGCACAATTGGAAGCAAGTTTGTTGGAGCAAGCCACAAGGGTGAATTCGGTGGAAGAATATATTGTGTGGGAGCAGCAATGTGACGAATACATCGAATCACTGGAAGAACAAAGTCGAATAAAACGACCACGATTACCGATCGGAGTTCGACAATCGCTTGTCTCCCAAATGGCGCGTCTCGAAGGGTTGAAGAATTCGGTACGCAGACGTTTTGTACATGCAGGTGCTGGAAGCAGTTCGCGAGACATCGGACTCATATGGCGAGAGATTGATACGGCGTTCGAGAGCCGCATCTTGACTGGTGCGGTGATAAACAGCAATCACATTGAACCTCGTCAATTTCTAGAGGAGGCCAAAGACATTGTGATCAGATACGTGCAAAAAGTGTTGCAAAAACACACTAGTGTGAAAGTGAACACTATATTTAATGGCGAGTTCATGTCGGGCGATAAGCGTGCTAATAAAAGTATGAATACGAAAAACTTTGAAATCTTTCGCACCTCCGATTTACATGATTGGTATAAACGCCGCGTCGACCCCACACTAGCATCGCTAGAATAGTTTCAAGAACGCGATAGTGGTTGGGCATTGTCGCGAATAATCAATTTAATTGTAAATATAAACAAGTATAATCCAATGCGTGCGGGATGCCACATTAAATTACCGCGAGAAATAATGAACAAAAGAGCAGTGGTTAATGTGCAATCAAAAGACTATGCATGTTTTATTATAATGCGCGTATTATTATACTCTCCCCGTGGGACGCCATGTTAAAGCATACACAAATTACGTTCGAATTACTTACAGACGTTGACATGATAATGTTTATCGAACGGGGTATACGCGGCGGTCTGAGTCAATGTTCAAACAGATATGCACACGCTAATAACAAGTACATGCAGTCGTACGATCCATTGAAACCATCTTCGTATCTAATGTATTTCGATGTAAATAATTTGTATGGATGGGCAATGTGTCAACCATTGCCTTATGCTGATTTTCAATGGGTCGACGATGTATCTAATTTCGACACATCATATATCGCGCTCGATTCACCCACAGGCTACATCCTCGAGGTAGATTTAGAATATCCACGACATATTCACGACACGCACACTGACCTACCGTTTTGCCCGACACGCGACAAGCCGTTAGGCAAGCGGGAAGATAAGCTTCTCGCAACGCTATATGATAAGAAGCGATATGTGATACACTACCGCAACCTGCAGCAATGTACGCGTCACGGCCTTCGCGTTGCAAAAATACATCGCATATTACAATTCGCGCAATCTCCATGGCATATATTTACAATTAAATTGATTATTCGCGACAATGCCCAATCACTATCGCGTTCTTGAAACTCTCCTAGCGATGCTAGTGTGGGGTCGATAACGCGACGTTTGTGCCAATCATGTAAATCGGAGGTGCGAAAGATTTCAAAGTTTTTCGTATTGATACTTTTATTAGCACGCTTATCGCCCGACATGAACTTGCCATTAAATATAGTGTTCACTTTCACACTAGTGTGTTTTTGCTGTTACGTCCGGAGCGCAGTCGCGGCGTGAAATTCGCGAGAAATAATTATCGCGGTCCACGTGCTCGGATTATCGCGCTGAACAACGTCGTATTTCGGAAAACCTTTCCGGGGATACTCACGACGAAGGGTGTTCTGCCAAGGCTACACGCAACGGTTCAATGTCTTGGGGAGTGGAGGGTGTCGCCTTAAGATTCGTACGAGGGAGTTGCAAATGTTACTCAGGAGTATGGGGATATTATCGAATATAATCCTGAAAACATTCGAGGGAATCATCGACGGAGTGGAAAATTGTAATCACGATGTTACCATCGGTGTCGATACGAAAGGTTTCTTCGCCGTTGATGTACCGTAGGTAAGCGATCTGACAACGGTAACAGTGGAGATGAAGGTCGCGAGTTACCGACAGTCGATGGAAGTTACACGCTGAGCAAAGTATTCCGGTTGGTAAGTTACCGATTACGAGCAAATGTTTGGCAATGTTCAACCATTCGTTTCGAGCAGTACCGCGTAAACGCATATGGCAGTCTACACAAAGGGCGGCATTTGTTTCTTTATTAATAAACCCGACTGATATTTGGCAGTAAGGGGTTCCCTGTTCAATCTTCTTCCTCTTCGGGAAGAGGCAAGATGTACGGGGCGGTGAGGTACTGAGGCCTTATTGGGCACATGGGTGAATTATTTAAATAAATGGAATTAAATAAATGAATAAAACGTTCGCGTTATTTTATTCGGAATTCTAGAATATTCATTGAGTGTGCTACGTTAGCTTAGTTTGCAAAAGAGAAATCGTCGAGACCCCTTTTTTTATCAAGGGTCTAAGGGTCAGTTTTATGACTCTAGGCAAAAAACAGAGTTTCACTTTTATGGCCCTTGGAAAACGCAGTTTTCCAAGAGTCTTTACGAATATTCTAGAGACCACGTGTAAAGTTATATTTCAAATTTCGTAGAAAATATTAATTTTAAATATGTTTAAACAATAATTATACACGCACGTGTTTGAAATTATTTCGATAATTTGGCTATTTGTGACGGCAAATAGTCTTATTCTTTAGTACTAGAATCTTAGCGTTGAATTTTATTATTTATTTCAATTGTTTATAATAGTTGAGACTTACCTTAGTGGATCTCTGGGGGGTAGACAGTGGTTCCCCGATGCTCTGGAATAGGCGCGTCGTAATGGGTGTGCAGATGTCCGCCCTGATTTGCAAATACCGGGTGCGACGAGGATCGTTGTCCGGGATGTCGTCTCTCGGAATACGAGGGTTCTCGATTTCGATTGGAGTCAATTGCACTGGCCACTTTCTCAGTTTAACGTCTTTATTATTAACAGCGAACGGCGCGGTTCCGTCAAATAAATTATCGTACTCTGAGTCGTTATGATAGTAGGTGCCGATGAGATTTGAATATTCACTCGATGATGCCGGATAGTAGAGTCGCGCGGTTAAACGGCGAAGTTGGTTTTTCCTGCCTGCACGGCGTGTCTTAGGCATAATGATTTATAATATAAAACATTATGAATATTGCGTCACTTTTACAATAAGTCGACGTGCGGCGGTCCTCACTGTCGGTTATTGTTCCAGTGCGTAACTACGAGCGGTTCGTCCTCTCGAAGTAGTCAGAACAGAATTCAGAAATTATAAGAAAAGTGAAATCGTGCGGCAGCGACGAGCGGTTCGTCCTCTCTAAGTCGCAGCTTGGATTACACTAAGAAAATTATTTATATAATAGATTTTCACTACACGTGCAGATTGGAAGAACTCGTTTTAGAATATTTTAGAAATACTAAAATCGTAATATTAGAATAGTAATAATATTAAAGCAAAATATTATATTGGAAACGCGTGAAATTGGAATTGGAATTGTTTAAAATAAATGTGGAGAATTATTATAAATGAAACACACACTTTTATTCTAAATTAACACTGCACGATACAAAGTTAACTAAAGTTAAAGTTTTAATACTAGAGTTAGGACTTATAATATTAGAGTTAGAATGTTAGAATTGAATTAGATTTAGAATTAGGAGAGCGTTCAAGGTATGACTGCTCTAGTCGGAGTCGCGATGTGATCTGCCGGATTTTGGGACCGCTCTGAGGTCCTTCGTTTTCGGTGGCTCGGCGCTGCGGCGGCCCGAGAGTGGGAGACGCTCGGTGTGGCGGGGGCGTTTCCCCGTAGTGGAAAGTTCCTAGACGTTACGCAGCGCCTCTCCTAGTCACTAGGCTGAGTTAGGCATCATGGCCGGCACTGGCGCGCTTTTCAAACAGCGCTTAGAGGACTTAGAATTTATTTCATGTGAAAGTAAAAATTTTATGTGACCGGACGTGACACCTCCCCCCTTAAGAGAAAATGTTGGACCATGTTCCAATGCTCCTCTGGCAATCGTGTTGAGCATAGAGGGCTTTTCCATGGGAAACATGATATGATCGCGGAGGCGATCAAGGTCCTCGCTGGTGTAGATGCCGCTAGAGGCGAGTGAGTCGGGACTCACGTATTTCCATGATGGTTTGGTTAGCGGTTTGATCGTTGACGGCGCCATTGATTCCACGAGTTTTGGCGTCAGTCGATACCAGGTGCTGCGGATTTGATACAACGCTGGTAGAAGTCCGTTGCAGTCCCTGAGTGTTCCAGATTTTGTGATTGTATTTTTGATCTGGGTAATAGGAAAAGGGATTTATTCTGGTGGGTGACGGGAAGCTCGTTGTAGCAATTGTACGTAGACCTCTTCCTTCTTTGGCTCGATGTCGTCGACTTTGCATTCTTCTATGTCCAATAGGGAGAGCGTAGTGATATTTAAACCGCGGCCACCGCAATCATAGCCTATTAGCCCGTTTGAGGCTGAGGCTAACAGTACGGTTATAGCTAAGATGGTTACGTATGTCTTCATTCTACTGGGGTTTGTCGACTACTGGCCGGTCCTCCGCTGGGGCATCCAAGATATAGTCGTCTGGTTCGGAGTGGGGGTCTTCCTCGGTGGGGGCCCGATGCGGCGAGGCTTTTAATTTATCCTCGTGTACAATTCTTGTTTTAGTTCTACTTATAGCTAATTTAACATTATGATTTCCTAAAAGATTAATTATTTTATAAGGACCCGTGTATTGGTCGCCCAATTTTCCTTTGCTCGGTTCTTTCAACAAATATACATAGTCTCCTGCTCTGAATTGTCGAGTATTAACTCTACGGTCATAATAAATTTTTGATCTTTGTTTAGCGGCAATTAGGTTTTCGCGGGCGATAGCCTGAATGTCTGTTAATTTGTTAAAAAGAGTTGTGAGATAGTTAGCATAGCTTTCGTCCGCGACGTCGGCGACGTCAGGATTGCTGGAAGGTGCCCTGGCTATCCTCCCGAAGACTAACTCGTGAGGGGTGTATCGCGTCCCCTCATGTACGCTCGTATTATAGGAGAATGATGCTAATTTTAGGTATATGTATATCCCACTCGTTATTTTTATCTACGTACTGTTTTAGGTATTCCCACAAAACGTGGTGGGAGCGCTCTATTGAGCCATTAGATTGCGGCCTATAGGCCGTAGTTTTAAAGAGTTTAATTCTAAATTTCTTCGCTATATTACGCATTAGGCTATTTAGAAAATGCGATCCCTGGTCCGTTAATATAGCTTTCGGTGCTCCGAAAACGCATATTAATTCATTCGTGAATGCGTCTGCTACATTAATCGCGTTTGCAAAGGGATCGTTAAAGAATACTTAGTTAGGAGGTCTTGTACAGTGAGTATATACATGTTGTTAGTTCGCGTAACGGGTAATGGACCCATGATGTCCATCGAGACCTTGTCGAAGGCCGCGTCAGGTGTATCTGTCAATATCATGGGTTGTCTGGTTTTTACGCGGACCAGTTTCTTTAGTTGGCAAGGGCGGCAATTTTTGATGAACGTTTGGATATCGGTTTTCATGCCGTTCCATTGGTAGCGCTTTTTCATACGTTGGTATGTTTTGGAAATACCTTTATGGCCGCCAATCGCCGAGTTGTGGTTTTCGGCAATAATATTTTCTCTCTCGTCCTCCGGTGGGACGGAGATTTCATTCCTACAAATAAATATTTTTACATTGGTTTCGCTTAAGACGCGCGTTAGCAATGAGTATACGATATCCCAAGGGACATTATCGATGTCGCCTCTGATTATCGAGATAGACGACAGCTCCGTTTCCCTGACGACGTCTAAAAGCGATCGAAATGATTCTTTTAGTATCTCTCTTTCCGTAGCTCCCGATTCGCGTTCTTCAATGACAAGCGATATAATTTGGCCATTTCCGTCGCAGTTTATTCTTGCCCTGGATAGAGCTGCTCCTCTAATCATAGGCAAGGATTTACTTTCTCGGAGTATGTGAGCTCCGCGGTCGACTGGTACGCCTTGTTGTGTGACGAAGATAACAAGGTTATCTTTTCGCGTAGAGAAGTTATCTGGAATAGGTACCACTTGTGGTCCCATTCTAGTTCCTTGGACGAATGGTTCGTTTATGTTGTCGAAAATCGGGGCGTTGTCGCTAAGGTCGGAACTGTTGTCGTTCTCGGTCTCGCTTGTTTCACCCGATTCGTCATTAGCTTCGGTTTCGCTAGAAGATCGCGGGTTCGGCGGATCATCTATATTATCGCTCGTTGCGGGGTTTCCTCGGTTTCTCGAGGCGCTTCTTCGGTTTTCTTTCTTTTAGCATTGAATAATGACTCTTCTGAGCTGGAGAGCTCTCGAGTCTGTTCGAGGGGTAGAATTTGTTCTATTTCGTTTAGCTAAAGAGTTAGATGGAATAGGGTTTCTGGAGAGTGCGTCGGCGTTATCGTTAATTTTACCTGGCTTATACACTACGTTATATTCGTATTCCGCGAGTTTAAGGCGCCATCGGATGAGTCGTGAGGTGGGATCTGTTACGGAGTGCATCCATACCAGCGGTCTGTGATCCGTGACTAGCGTGAACTCCGTCCATTGTAACGTGGTCGTCACGACGCGCGTCCGCCCCAGCCTAATCGCGGAAGCTTCTCCTTCCATCTGTCAACCGCGCGCTGCCGGGCCCTCGCCCTCTCCACTTCCGCCGCTCTTTGTGTCAGGGCCAGTCCCCGCTCGCGGAGGTCCCTCTTCTGATTGTACAGTTCTTTGTACACCTCCGCTAGCAGAGACCATGGTATCGACCCTGACACCACACACGCTGCTTCTACGGGGACGGTGCGATAGGCTCGGACAAGCCTGACAGCCAGCTGCCGCTGCAATTCATGCAGCGACTTTACGCTGGCGACTGTCAGGCTGCCCGACCACACCGGAGCCCCATAGAGCGCAATGGACCCGACCACCCCCATGTAGAGGCGGCGGGTCCTCTCCTGGGCCCCCCGATGTTGGGCAGCAGTCGGCCAATACTGTTGACCGCCGCCCTAATTCGAGGGGCCAAGCGACGAAAGTGATCCTTCCAGTCCCAACGGCTATCAAGTGTTAGTCCCAGATATTTCATCTGGGGCTTTACTTCCATTCGGACCCCTTCTACCGAAATATGGGACCAGGGTGGCCCTCCCCTTCGTTCCCCGGAGAAGAACATGATCTCTGTTTTTTGGAGGGCCACCCTTAGTCCCAATGCGCGAATCCGGCGAACGACGAGAGTCACCCCCGCGCGCGATCTGCGTGCGGCTTCGTCCCAATTATCCCCACGGGCCAGCACCAGCGTGTCATCGGCATAACACACCAGGTGCAGGAGGGCGCCCCGCAGCACCCAGTTGTATCCAAGGTTCCACAGGATTGGTCCAAGGACCGAACCCTGCGGAACCCCACAGTATACTTCCCTTGTGTGCAGCTGTTTGTACCGTCCCCTGTATGTGATGCACCTATCACTAAGATAGTTCCCGATCACCTCCTGAATATAAAGAGGCACTTCGTGATAGCGAAGCGCCTCTCGTATATATCTCCAGGGCAACGTGTTGAAGGCGTTCGATATATCAAGGCTCGTCGACCGTCCTCGCATATACTCGTTTCCTCATTGCTGCCATCAGGTGGAGCGGTGGCATTCTCGCCAAGATTGACGCCGCGTCGAGAGAGACTGTCCGGTATGCCGATATCACCCTCAAATTGGTGATTTTTATCAGCCGATCGAGCCTCTCGCGATTACGTCTCGCCGTTGTCAGGGCGTCGCACCAAATTGGCGCGGCATATAACACAATTGATATCACAACATTGGCGTAGAGTCTTCTTTTAGCTTCTCTGGGGCCCCTTAGGTTGGGCATGAGCCTGCCTAATGCTCGAGTTACTTTGGAGACTTTGGTCTCTACGTACTCAAAGTGGTCTTTGAACATCATTCTGTTGTCCAAGATAACTCCAAGATACTTCATCGACGTTCCGGTTGGGATTAGTTCGTCACCGATAACAACGCTCGGATGTTGATCTGGCTTCCTCCGTCCATGAAACAATACCGCTTCGGTTTTGCTAGCTGAGACCGATAAACCCAATCTTTTTATTCTGTTAAGAATAAGAGCCGTCTGTGTATTGGCCCTCGCTGTGGCCGTAGCAATCGTGTCGGCAGTCGCCAGGATAAGAGTGTCGTCCGCGTAACAAATGGTCCGACACCCATACTCACAGCCGTCCTGAAGCACGCTGTCGTACCCAATGTTCCATAGGGTCGGGCCGAGGACCGATCCCTGAGGTACTCCGGCAGTCATTGGCCTGGTAATAATATCGCCCTGTTTATCTACATATTCGACAGTTCTCTGATGTAAATAACTGTCAATGACTCTTCGTAAGTACTCGGGAAAGCCTTTCTGTTCGAGTGCCTTCCTAATAACAGGCCACGGGAGTGAATTAAACGCATTGCTAATGTCGATGCTTATCGCAATTACCACACCGTCCTGCTGAATCGCTTCCTCTATTGCGGTCTGAACCTGTGCAAGGGCGTCGCAAGTTGACCTCTCCTCTCTGAAGCCAAATTGGTCCTCCGAGAGCTGGAACCTTGGGTTTTCCTTCATCCATTTGTTAAGCCGATCTACAATGGTCTTTTCAAAAACCTTGCCCAGTTCATCGAGGAGACATATCGGGCGGACTTTCGGCATTTCCTCGATTGAGTTGTCCCCGCCTTTGGGTATTAGAACCAGCATAGCTCTTTTCCATCGCACGGGGAAAGTGCCTTCCTTAAGACATGTATTGAAACATTCGGCAATGTCGAGGATCATTTCTCCTGGCAGTTTCCCAAGGATTTTAGCCTTGATCCCGTCAGGTCCTGGCGCGGTATTGCCACCAGCTTTACGCTTGATGACTTCGAAAACTTCCCGACCAGTTATGAGGTTGACCTCTTCTTCCTCCTCGTTCCATCGCCAATCTATCCATGCCTCCGCTGGGTTAGATTCTCTGCCACTGGGAAATAGAGACTCCAAAAGGGTCTCAACTATATCCTCATTTAAGGTCTCGGTGAGACTTGGAGATGACCTCCTTAATCTCTTCAGAACGATTTTATAGGGTAACCCCCAGGGATCATCCTCAATCGTCTGAATGAGTTCTTGCCAAGCTTGAAATTTGGCCTTATCGATCTCATGTTTCAGAACCCTTCTGGCGTCTATATACTCATTTCTGAGTTGTTTTGTCATTTCCGGGCGTCTGCCTCTTTGCTTGGCTTTAGACCAAGCTCTTCTTTTCATTATCGAGATCTTTCTAAATCTCTCGATTTCCGAGCTCCACCAATACGTTTGCTCTTTCAATGGATGCTTCTTTATCCTGTTTGCTCCTGCATCGCAGGCTTGATGGATAGCTTGCTCGATCCGTTTAGCCATTTGTTCGGCCGTTTCTTCGGCATCCAGTTCACTGGCGTTTGCACAGTTCCAGGACACAACTGCTCGAAATTTGTGTTCGTCCAGTTTCTTAACATTCCACCTCGGGTATATTAGTCTTCTATGATCTTTGTTCTTTATACTCGAACATTTGTCATCTTGACCGATCAACATTTGTATGTATTCGTGATCCGATAAAGATTCGATATCACGCATAACTTTCCATTCACTAATGATACTGCGGATATCCGCAGTTGACCATGTGAGGTCGATTATCGACCATCCTTGTGGTCTGATGCAAGTCGGAAGGGTACCTGAATTTACTAGTCGCAAATCATGTTCCGCGGCCCACTCGTCAACCAACTCGCCTCGATGATCGGTGCGCTTTGACCCCCAATGTGAGGACTTTGCATTAAAGTCCCCACATATGAGGGTCCTTCCACTCAAAATTCTGATTGCCACGCTCAGCTCATCAAGGAACGCAAGGAATTCTTCCCTGGAGCTGTTTGGTGATATGTAGCACGATATAATGTTGATGCCACCGTGTTCCACTACGACGAAATCCCGAGCTTTGTAGACTAAGGAGCAGGCTTGAAAAGCCCCCACAGGTCTCCAATGTATGGCTGCTAACTTGTTGCAGCTTCCATACCAGAAGATATTGTCCGGTATATTGCGTGGTTCAGATACCGCGCAAATGGCGACATTTAACTCCGCCATGTATTGATCCAGCAGATTCTGGGCTTGCCAGCCTCTGCCCAGATTACATTGGAGGATTTTCCGTTTCATCCTCGATCTCCATCGCTACCGGCCTCCGATCCGGTCTCTTTTCCAAACCAGCAACGGGCTTTGTTTTAAAGTCTGCCTTGCATTGGTTTGAACCCACTCTGTGGTTGGGATCTTTCCCTTGTTCTACACAGAGGATGCATCTAACTGGGTTCTGACACGCCAGTGCAGAATGGTTCATCTCGCCACATCTGAAACAGGTCTTGCTTCTATCCACAGTGGCGGTGCACTTTCCTCTCAGGTGTCCGTGTCCCCAGCACTTGTAGCACTGGGTCGGTCTGGCTTTAAGAAGTTCTATTCTGGCTACTGTCCAGCCAATCTTTATTTTTCCCTGTTGGGTTGCTTTAATCGCAGCCGCTAAGGGACATTGAGCCCAGACCGTGAACAAACCATTGGACATGGGTCTTATTATGCCAACTTTCACCTCCTCGGATTTGCATTCTCCCGCAATAGCGATGACGTCCGCAACTTCATCCGTGACGACCGAGTCGTCTATTCCAATTAGTCTAACTTCACCCTTGACTACGGGTCTTGTGACTATTGCCGTTTCACCTAATACGCCGGCAACTTTCTCTTTTAAGGCCTCAGCCTTAAGAGCCTTATCTTTGCCAGGTACCTCGATCACAATGCCACCATTGGCCGAGTGCCTTATGGATGGCTTGTCTATCTGTAGGTCACTGAGCGAAATTTCCTCTCTCAGTTTTTTCAGGGCAGCAGCGTAGGAGAAGCCATCTGCTACTCCTCTTATTGCGACTGCAGCTGTTCTGGGAGGTCTCCTCCTCTTAGCTTCACCGCTATTGGCTCCTTTCGGTTTTTCAGTGCCGGACTTTTGGCTATCCAAGACAGCCTGTTTAGCCTTCTTCCTTCTTTGTCGCTTGTCTTTTTTCGACTCTACCTGTTGCCAGGCTTCGTCCTTTTTACTGTTTACAACCATTGAATCACTTGATTGTGTCTCGAGTAAAGTCTGTGTCACTTTTCCCTTGGGGGCAACAACTTGAACGTTGCTAATTATCTTAGGTCTGTTCGCTGCAGCCACTTGTGCAACTTGAGCAGGAACAGCTCCTGGAGCGGAGTTCTGACCATGTTCCTTAAGGGATTGCCTCAGCTCTTTTCTTTGTGAGGTTAACTCTACAATGCGGCGTGATAGTTCTGCATCAACGTCTTGATACGCTTTCAGCGTACTCCTCTCAACTGCTGGGATCGGCACAGAGATACCTTTTAACGGGGGTCTCATGACCACATCTGTAAGTTGCATATTAGCCACATTTACACTAGGACTTGCAGATATGTCCTTTCTTTCCTTAGATTTAGATTTGGATTTAGAACCCTTATTGGGGATCTCGATCGGGGAGGTTGCTTTTTCTGATTTTTCAGTAAATCGACCTCCGTCTACAGCCTTTTTTAGATCTCCTACTATCTTTTGGAGATCTTGCACGTCCCGTCTCAGCTTGGCGGTCTCCCTTTTCGATAAGGCGAGTTCCGCAGCTAACTCTGTGTTCCGTCTCCTTAAATAACCAGGATCACCGGAATCTTCAATTTTCTCACCAAAGACTCTTAAGATTTCCTTGATGACACTGACTCTCTTTCTTATTTGGCCACTCAGGTAACCCTAATAGCTACTATTAACCCTAATCGTTTCAATGTCATCGAGCCATTCAATGGCCGACGCTCTTATCTGTGAGACGGGGGTGATGCCCAATTCCTCAATGTTTTGCGGGAGTGGGCGGAGCCTCTGCTCAATTGTCGGCTCATCAACGCTCCTCTTCCTTCTTCCAGGTTTCTTAGGAGGTTTCCTGGCACCTCTACCCTCTGCCTCGGAACACGATTGTGATTGCGGTTCAGAGTCCGTATTCACATTGATATGCGTACTCCGAGTGATCGCATTTGTACCACGCGTGATCCTCTTACTGGAAGTTTCTTCGTCCGTGGCAACGCATGGGACTTTGCTCGTTCTCGAACTCCTCCTGATTTGTGGAGTCGGATCGTCCGTATCACTATCCCGATCCGGTTTCTTCCTTTTCCCCAGAACTTGAGCTGAGGATGATGCCACTGAGGCATTGTCTATTTCAAACTCCATCTCTTGCGATGGATTATAGCTAACTTCAGATCCAGTAACCTGATTGTTTACACTAAGGTTACCTAACTCTCCCTTGCTCAGAAGAAAATGCTGAGGGAAGACATCGATTACACTTTGTTCCGGTGCATCGATTGTCACCGCATCACCATTGTTGTTATTAACCACAGAAGATTGTGGTTCTTCCATAGGCTCTGTGTCTGAGCGTGTATCCCGTTCCGATTGATTATGGACCGGTGATTGACTCAATCTTCGCTGAAGATTCACCAAGGATCGAATCAGGGAGGCATCCTCCCCGTCGGTTTTTTTCCCGGCCTTCGCCACTATGTTGGCGGGCAATGTCTCCCATGGTTCACCGTCCGGCAACCAATCTTGCAGAACCTGCTGCACCGTCGTTCTTGCAGGAGCAAGGCTGTCGCTCACTGCTTGCGCATCTTCTTGCGCATCCTCCCTCACCTCCTCATTCTCCCCAATTTTGATTGTAGATTTGTTGATGCTCATTGTAATGTATCCCACTCCTTGCCGCGGCTCGACCGGCCGGCGAATCTCCCGCCGGCCGGGGAGACGACCCGAAGCGTGACCCGAAACGTGACCGGAATCACGACGGAGTCGCCCCCCACAACCCCGGGACTCCCGGGGGGCCGGCTTATGCCTCTGGCCGGGGGGAATACGCGCACCCCGGCACAGGACTCCGAGCCCCTTACCGGCCCACAGGAATTTTAACGTTCCTGTGGGTTTTCAGGGGTCCCCCTCCTCCGACAGAGGGGGCACCGCGGCAAGTGGCGCCACCCGGGGGGCCCCACGGACGGTTGGGGTGAGGACGCCGCTCCCCGTCCACACCTTGCCCGCCGTGGCGACCAGCCGTCCCCCCACCGGTAATCAGTGGAAGGGACCCCACCTCTCCCGGCCGGCCGGTTCGGAACGGGAAACGGTCCCGACCGGCCAGGAGTACAAACTCTCGCCGCCAAGCCCCGCCTCGGAATAAGTCCGAGCGGCCCCAGCGGCAGGCCCGCGTGGTACCTTCCGGGCGATGGCCCGGGCGCGGCCGACCCCAGGGACGCTGGGACGGGGACCCAGGCTACCCAGCCTGGAGACCCCCAACCAGCACCCTGAGGCCGCACTTGTCGCCGGGCCCCGCCTCGGAATACGTCCGAGCGGCCCCGGCGACCGACCACCGTGACTCCCTCCGGGCGATGCCCCTCGGGTAAACCCTCCGGGCAAAGCCCCTCGGGTAGTCACGGATGGTCACCCACCCCCGCGGCCCCAGCCGCACGAGACCCCACCCCGAGACCCCGGGGGGAACACCCCCGGGAGAAAACCCCCGAAAACATCCCCCCCGAGAAAACGACGCAAGAACCCCGCGGCCCGGGCCGCAAATACATGGCGGGAGGGCAAGCGCCAAAGCGCCGTGCAATGCCCAATCCTAACGGTGCCATGCCACCGGGCGTTTGAATTCAAGGTCGCCATCCTCTATCACATACGAGCCGAAGCTCTATAGGGGAAGTGGGCCCCCTCCTCCCACAGGGAGGGCTCCCCAGGACTGGGGAAACTCCCCAGACTCGGGGAGTTGATGTACCCGACGTTACTCGGGTACGGGATGCTGTTAGCACCCCCTTTTTTTTTTTTTTTTTTTTTTTTACGTCTGGAAAATGCGCAACCGCATACCCACCCGCCTCGGGGGAGGCAAGGTGGGTTATGTGGGGCTGGGGATGTAAGCGACCCCCGACCCACTAAAAACCAGACGGCGACACTCGGCCTTGCGAGATGCTCTCGGGAACCGCTAAAGCATGACATCCGAGAGCATCTCAGGCTGCGCGTTGACTCGCGCCCTTCTCGCGAGGAGGGAGACGTTTGTCTCACTCCTCATGAGGAGAGGTGGGTGTCGCGCCACACTCTCCTCCTCACGGGGGACTACGTGCAATGACCCACAAGTCCCCCGACTTGTGGATCTGCAGTCACCGTAAACCCCCCTTGACTGGGGGATTTACTCCATCCTCCGAATTGAGGATGGTGGTCTGCGAGGCCGACTAAGTGTCGGTCTCCATCTCCTCTTCCTCCCTACAACTGGCCGGTTTCTGTCGGCCAGAGGACGATGCTGTTGGTGGCCCGGCAGGGACTCGCTTCGCCGCGAGTGTACCGGGCTTTTTCGCCTTCGTCAACGACGCTTGCTTCGAGGAAGCTGTAGTTACCCTCTCGGCGAGCGGCATGTCCTCCTTCCGCCTCGAGGGAGGCCTGGGTCTACACCCTTTGCCTCCCAATCGGTGCGCGGCTGGCAAACCCAGGTCGGCGCAAGCCAGGCATTTGGGCTGCGCCGTGCACCCCTTGGCACTGTGGCCCAGCTCCCCGCACCGGTAACAGGCGGTGCTGCGGTCCACTGCCGCTTTGCACCGGGCCCGGACGTGACCGTGTCCGAGGCACCGGAAACAAAATACGGGTCGAGCCTTTAGTGTCTCCACCCTGACACTGCTCCACCCGACTTGCAGCTTACCTGCTCTGGCCAGCTTACTGGCCACCGAGATCGGGCAGCAGACCCAGACTGAGCCTGGGCCAACGTCCGAGCTGCGCCGGATCTCCCCCACTCGAATGTGCTCCTCCAGGCACCCCGTCTCCGCGGCGATAGCCAGGGAGACATCTTTGGAGGTGGAGGCCACGTCGAGACCCCGGACCCTAAGCTCCGCGGTCTTCTGGGGCTGCGTGACCTTCACCTCCTCCTTCTCCTTGAACACATCCTTCATCCGCTCGGCCAACTGCCGAGCTTTGGACAGGCGGTCCTTTCCGGGGATCTCTATAACAAGGCCCCCCATCATTGATGGCCTGAGCCTCGACCCCGAGATGCCGAGGTCTTGGAGGGAGATCTTCTCCCTCGCCTCGCCCATCACCCGGGCATAGGTCAGACCACTGCCCGCATTGTCCGCAATCGTGACCGTTACGGCCGCGGTTGCGGGCGCTCGCGGGCCCCTCTTCTTTTTCCTCCGCGATGTTTTGCGGCGCCCCTTATCTGGCTTCGCCGCTTGACCCGCGCCTGTCTGCTCCCCGGCTAGCGGAGCCACAGACCCCTTGGAAGCCCGCGGTAGGCGCTTATCAGCGCTCGCGGACTTCCTTCCTACGACCTTCGACCATAGTTCGTTCGTGTTCCCCCCCGAGCCAATACAGTCCCTCACCCCAGAAGATCCCCCCCCTTCCCAGAAGACGACGGACCCCCCGTAGTTTTAACCCCCCGCGGAACCCCGGCTGATGGAGGTTTATTCCTCCCCCGGAGTTCTAGTTGCCCACGCAGCTCTCTATTCTCATCCCGACATTTCTGCATTGCCGAGATGGAGGAGTCCAGGACTTCCGCCATCTCGGCCCGCGTGTTGTCGACTTCCTGCTTTAATTCTGTGATCCTGCACAGAAGAGCCTCAACCTCTTGTGGGCTAAGCCCACTAGAGGCCGCGTTGTCCTCCACTACGGTTGGGCAGGGGGAGGTCCCCCTGTCCACTGTTCTCAGAGCAGAGCTTGGTGCCGGAATGTTCGGGCACCACTCCGAATCCCGTGCAGGCGGGTCGGACTCCTCCTCCTTCTCCATGTCGACGTCCCTGTTTCTGAGCTTGCGCTTCAGAGCAGGGGGTCGGCGCGACGGAGAGACGGATGCCCTCGCAGTGGCCAGCTCTGCTTTGGCTGCCGCGAGTGACCTCTTGAGATCATCGATCTCGGCATCCGCCTTCTCCTTACCACTCTTAAGCGTCTGAACGTACGCTTTCAGGGCGCTCAGCTCCTGGGAGGGGACCGGTTCCTCCGAGGCGCTGCGCGCTCTCTCCATCAGGACGCCCAGCGCGACCTGGACCTCCCGCGCCGCTCTCCTTAGCGCCGTGCTAAGGGTCGACTGCAGCCCCTTTGAAACGTCGGAGGTCTTGTCGACAGCCATAAGATGCCGACAAGCCTTCGCGTAAATCTCCGATGTTTTCTGTGTTGAGAGCACAGTTCTCATCTCCTCCTCGGTGGGAAGGCTGTCCCTTCCCCTGGTGCGCTTTGGAGGGGCGTTCGCGTCAAGGACGTAGAGCGCCTCCTTCAGGCGGACCTCCTTCTCTAATATGGCAAGGCGGTCGGCGCGGGCCGCCGTCATGCCAGTATATTCTTGGGTAGTTGGGGGCCGACCTCGGCCTCTCTCCACCGCCTCCGTAGCCTTCCTCTGATCGCTGTGGACCTCCTCCACGTCCACATCCATGTCCTCCTCCTCGTCAGAAGACGAGGAGGAGGAGGAGGAATGTTCCCACTGGGGGTCCGGGGAGACATGCGCCTGCCTCATCGTCCCAGTGGTGGCTTTACTTCCGCTCTCCCTTTTGGTTAAGGGAGCGGTGCTTGCGGAAATCTTTCCGCCTCGGTCCACTCTTGTAAGCCGTACGGTTGGCTGAGAGGTGCCAGCCTTAGGACTAGCCTTAGGCTTCCCCCGCACTTGCACGGCCTTAAGCCCACCCTTGGTGAAGCGGATAGCCAATTCACCACGGGAGCTCGCTTCCAACTCCCGTGGAGGCCCGACGTACGATGACGATGAGGAGGCTGCCGGGACAATACAGCCTCTCCCACCGGCCGCTGCGGTATCCGATCCCGCTGCGACAGTAATGATCGTCTCGTTCTTAGTGTCCATCATGAGTAGTGTAAAAGAAGTTGGCTTTATTCTCTGGGGATCCCACCCATAGGACGGTTGGGTACCAACCCTATAGAGCCCGTCCTGCCCTCATTCATTCATCCACACACACACGCATACCGCCTTTCCAATCAAGGAAAGGCCTTGTACCAGGAAATCCTGGTACTGGTCGCTCTTGGCACCCAGTACGACAGTGTACTGGGTGAGCCCTCCCACCACGACAAGGTGGCGACCGACGGGAGAGTGCCACCCAGGAGGGTGCGATAGATTTCGGGTCCCCGCAGAGACCGTCCACCCCAAAATGTCCCTCTGCCCGGACATACCTCTCGTTTGGGGGAGGAGCCTGTACACCTGCTAGACAGACATCCCCCCCCGATCGCGTGTCACTCGCCGAATGTTTATAGTGGACCGAGTGATCCCCACTAGACAGACGTCTGTATTGGCAGGGAGTCGCCTCTCCTGCGAAACCCCTCTTGGCACCTAGCCTCTGACAGAAGAGGGGAGGTGGGCCGCTCCAAGTGTCATATGGGGTGAGGGGGCTCACCAGGGACCCACCCCGACACAAGGAACAACCGAAATCGCAGGAGCACGTGCCCGTCCAGACCATGCCATTTAACCAGGATGTTTCCATTTCGAATACATCCCAGCACCGGCCGCCTTCGCGTTTTTATACGAGGGGAAAGGCGGACCCCTGTTTGTATGATGCATTGCCCTCTGAGTAAAGACCCAGAGAACCATCATCATCTCTACCCGTGTCCCCGCCTCCGAGTTTTTATACGAGGGGGAGGCGGACCCCTGTTGCTGGCGATGTCAGGCTTCGGGATCCCCCTTCACTTGACATCACCGCGCCCCGGTGGGCATCCGTGTCTCGACATAAGTGACTCGATGTAAGTGTGCTTCCGTATTTCCGGAGGGTGAAGCACAACCCTCATCACCCACTCTACTTGGGTCTCTTTCGAGCCCCATGCGGAGCGGGTAACGCGTGCAGACCTCAGGCGATCCGCGAATCCCAGCCAACAGATCACCCCGGCACGGCCAAAGCCCACCGGTACATCACCGTCAGCCAGGACGCGCAGTGAGGCCGCTCCTGCCCGAGCATCTCCGACCCCGGAGGCGCAACCTACTAGCGGAGAGGATGGCTGTTCCCAGTAGGCTCGTCGAGGCGTGCCTCGCCTCCCACCAAGCCGCCACCTCTCCGTGAGCACCCCGCAAGCAAGGCACCCGAGCCGGTTCTCCCTCAGATTCGGAAACAAGCCAAGCTATATTTCCTTCCTCCTCAGGTCGGCCATCCCGAGGAACAAGCTTCCTCGAGATTGCGCCTAATGCGCCGCGATGACACCTTTGCGATCACCCGACATCCCCTGCCACGGCTTAAGGATAATTACCCCCAGCCTATCGACCGGGCATTCGCCCAGTTTTCGGCTGTGACCGCAGCATTCGAAGGGATATCAAGCGATCACGCCAGTGTCCAGAGACACATAGCGATATATGCGCTCTGCCCGAAGCCAGTGACCCGTTAGCCGCCGAGGGGGTACCTCGACGTTTCCAACTCTCACCACGTGGAGGAGGGTTTGGCACATGGACCGTCGTCCTTTGAGAGTCAGTTAGCACCCCTTGCAAGACTATCCTCTTGCAAGGGGTGAGCCCTCTCGCCACGGCAAGGCCGCATCCCACGAGAGGGAACCTAACCTAACCTAACCTAACCTTTTTTTTTTTTTTTTTAACGTCTGGAAAATGCGCAACCGCATACCCACCCACCTCGGGGGAGGCAAGGTGGGTTATGTGGGGCTGGGGGTATATAAACGACCCCCGACCCACTAAAAACCAGACGGCGACACTCGGCCTTACGAGATGTTCTCGGGAACCGCTAAAGCATGACGTCCAAGAACATCTCAGGCTGCGCGTTAACTCGCGCCCTTCTCGCGAGGAGGGAGACGTTTGTCTCACTCCTCATGAGGAGAGGTGGGTGTCGCGCCACACTCTCCTCCTCACGGGGGACTGCGTGCAATGACCCACAAGTCCCCCGACTTGTGGATCTGCAGTCCCCGTAAATCCCACTTGACTGTGGGATTTACTCCATCCTCCGAACTGAGGATGGTGGTCTACGAGGCCGACTAAGTGTCGGTCTCCATCGCCTCCGCCTCCCTACTACTGGCCGGTTTCTGCCGGCCAGAGGACGATGCTGTTGTTGGCCCGGCAGGGACTCGCTTCGCCGCGAGTGTACCGGGCTTTTTCGCCTTTGTCGACGCTTGCTTCGAGGAAGCCGTGGCTATCCTCTCCGCAAGCGGCACGTCCTCTTTTCTTCTCGAGGGAGGTTTGGGTTTACACCCTCTACCTCCCATTCGGTGCGCAACTGGCAAACCCAGGTCGGCGCAAGCCAGGCACCTGGGTTGCGCCGTGCACCCCTTCGCACTATGACCGAGATCACCGCAGCGGTAGCATGCGGTGCTTCGGTCAACCGCTGCCTTGCACCGGGCCCGGACATGGCCATGTCCGAGACACCGGAAACAAAACACAGGTCGAGCCTTTAGAGTCTCCACCCTGACTCTGTTCCACCCGATCTGCAGCTTTCCTTCTCTGGCCAGTTTGCTGGCCGCCGAGACCGGGCAGCAGAGCCTGGGCCGTTGTCGGTGCTGCGCTGTATCTCCCCCACTCTGATGAGCTCCTCTAGGCATCCCGTCTCCGCGGCGATTGCCAAGGAGACATCCTTAGAGGTGGAGGCCACGTCGAGGCCCCGGACCCTCAACTCCGCGGTCTTCTGGGGCTGCGTGACCTTCACCTCCTCTTTCTCTTTGAGAACCTCCCTCATCCGCTCAGCCAGCTGCCGAGCTTTAGAGAGCCGGTCCCTACCGGGGATCTCAATGACCAGTCCCCCCATCATTGATGGCCTGATCCTCGACCCTACGATGCCGAGGTCCTGGAGGGAGATCTTCTCCCTCGCCTCGCTCATCACCTGGGCGTAGGTCAGACCACTGCCCTCTTTCTCCGCGATGGTGACTGTAACAGCCGCGGTCGCCGGAGCTCTCGGGCCCTTCTTCCTTTTCTTCTTTGTTGTCTTGCGGCGCTTTCTGTCTGGCTTTGCCGCTTGACCAGAGCCTGTCTGCTCCCCGGCTGTCGGAGCCGCAGACCCCTTGGAAGCCCGCGATTGCCGCTTATCGGCGTTCGCGGACTTCCTACCTACAACCTTAGACCCAGGTCCTTAGTGTCCCCCCCAGAATTAGGAATATTCCCCGTCACATGAGATCCCCCCCCCTTCTCTCGTACAGCATCGAAGAAAAGAACATTGTCTCGATACGTCTCAGTGAGCAGAAGAAAGACAGACACGTCAACTTGCTGTACGTGGAAGACAGCAACAACATTGGACATTTCGCATGGATCAAGAATCTCTTCCGGCTCGTGAGCTCGCAATTGAGCAAAAATAATGACAGAAAATATATCTGCGATCGGTACGTATATTTAATTAAAAACGCAATATATATATATATACATATAATATAAAAATGTAATATACAGGGTGTCCTATAATTCGCGAACCACCCGTCAGTTGCAGGTAGAGCACGTTGAACTGAATAGAAAAGTCCTCTACCATTTTGCGATTTTCGCAATAATTAATGAGAAATAAATTAAAGAAGATCAGCCAATTCGCGTGACGACGGCGAGAAAAGACAGCCCAGTTTCACATCGTTACTAAGCATGCGGCGAAAAGAAACAGTATAATGTTACACGGTTGCTAGGCGCGCGATGAAGCGGGGAGGAGCGCTTTACAAAAGACAGTAACTACATACGAGTAGCGCTAACTCTGGACCCCCGAGTGGGCTGTCTCTTCTCGCTGCACGCTTATCATCGCTTGAATTGGCTGATTTTCTTTAATTTATTTCTCATTAATTATTGAGAAAATCGCAAAATGGTAGAGGACTTTTTGACTCAGTTTAACCTACTCTACCTACAACTGACGGGTGGTTCGCGAATTATGGGACACCCTATATAAGTTATATATGGGAAAAAAACTAATTATTTGTTTTTACAGATGCTTGCATTATTTCGGTTCGGAAGACAAATTGCAGTCACATACAAAGTCACCGAAAAACTTTTAAATACGATATACAGTAACGTAAAAATTGCTGCTCCGGCAAGATTCAAAGTAGGCTGTCAGGTACGCGTGAGTAAATTCAAGACCATCTTCGAAAAAGGTTTTACACCAAATTGGATTACCGAAAATATTTAAAATTATCAAAGTGCAGAAAACTAATCCTGCGACATATATACTTGAAGATTCGCGCGGAAATTCCGTCGCCGGAGGATTCTACGAGTACGAGTTACATCATGTTGCAAATCCCGATGTATATCGCGTGGTAAAGGTTTTGCGGAAAAGAGGTGATGATGTTTATGTGAAATGGTTGGGACTGGATAAATCTCACAACTCATGGATTCATAAAAATAATATATTATAAACATTTACTTAAAATATATGTACACTCTTTATTTTACAATATATTTATCTAATAATTTTATAAATACAAATATACATATAATATACATATTTATACAAAATATTTTACAACAAATATTATTTACAAAGATATTTTATAATGTCTCCATGGCAATGTATCAGTGGTTTCAGGTATGATATACCGCTTGTCATCGTGAGGACTTAGAGCAATTTTTGTCTCGCGAATGGTGTATACTTCATGCAATTTCGATCTTATACATGACTGACTACGTGTCATTTCAATCTCTTCATTCAAACACCGCGTATAATCATCAAACGTTATCGTTCTCGCGACAACGTTACTCTTGACTCCTTTTACTTTTTTCGTATCTTTCTTGCCATCCACTCGCATACATTTTTGCTCTAAGCCCTACAAATTCGGTCATATCACACCGTTATTTTTATCTTTCATTAGACCAGGTACTTTTTTATTCACGAGCGGTATACCGTACACATTGTCCGCAGCGTAATCGCTCGTATCAAATTTGTCGAGGTTGCGCTTTATATTCTCGTACACATCTTCACATTCGAAGTGGTATATTAGGCTGTCTGTGTCGGTGTACATTACCCTGCATCTGTCACGATACAGCGGTGACATGTACTCATGATGAAATTCGTATAAACATGTTTTGGAGATGTCGAGTATGCACATGCCGACATAGATTGATTTGTAAAATTTTACTTCGAGTTTACGTAATTCTACAGCAATAAGATTTTCCGAAAAGATGCTTCTACTGTGGAAATTTGGTTTCGCAATCATTGCCTCTGCACCGTATCTTCTTTCCCAATGTGTGATAAGTTTTACAATCCGATTACGCACATTTTCCATCGTTTTGCCGAATACTGCATTATTCATCATTTTATATAAATTTTTTTCAAAATTATTTTTCGCGTGTGTTCTAAATTGCGTATTAAGTTCGATATAATTTTGAAGCCAGGGAGATTGCGCGAATTGTAATATGCGATGTATTTTTGCAACGCGAAGGCCGTGACGCGTACATTGCTGCAGGTTGCGGTAGTGTATGTAGTGCAAAACGGTAGGTCAGTGTGCGTGTCGTGAAGATGTCGTGGATATTCTAAATCTATCTCGAGGATGTAGCCTGTGGGTGAATCGAGCGCGATATATGATGTGTCGAAATTAGATACATCGTCGACCCATTGAAAATCAGCATAAGGCAATGGTTGACACATTGCCCATCCATATAAATTATTTACATCGAAATACATTAGATACGAAGATGGTTTCAATGAATCGTACGACTGCATGTACTTGTTATTAGCGTGTGCATATCTGTTTGAACGTTGACTCAGACCGCCGCGTATACCCCGTTCGATAAACATTACCATATCAACGTCTGTAAGTAATTCGAACGTAATTTTTGTATGCTTTAACATGGCGTCCCACGTATACCCGGGGAGAGTATAATAATACGCGGGGTCGAGCCCATAACTCACGATACATTTATCCCGGAAATTTTCAAAAATGTCAGCTAATAACAAGACATCAGTTTTTAAATATAAGTCGCTATATTCGCCCAGCGTTTGAATGGAGAACCGCTCCCATACGTTTTCGGCGTGCGCGTAATCGCTCTCGGATACTGTGTCGCCGGTCAAGGATCTGTAGAATGATTCGCGGGGCGGTAAACACGTATCTTGCAACCTTTCAAAACAGTTGATATATTCGTATGGAAAGACGCCCTTCCGTGTTAATAGATTGAAATTTTCGGTTGATAAATTTTGAAATTCCGAATGTAAAATTTTGAGTTTTTCTTTACTTAGAAATGATGCCAATTTGTCGAGACTAGTATTGAGATATTTATATAAATCGATAAAATCATAATTTTATGCAAGCTTTCCAATCTTTGTCATCGTTGGTACTATTGACAGTTTTTGTAAATGATATATATTTTTCCTTAGTTATTGGAAGTAAATCGATTCCCCCTTCGAAAGCTGTAGCTATTTCCTTAATTATGAAATGTGAGTCGTAACCGGATAAATTATGAAATACTATTGGAATACAAAAAGAGTTTTTATAATTTAAGTTGCAATTTGAGTGTGCTGGACCTCTGTACCGCCCGGTCAGCTGGCAATGATCGCGTACGCGTGTATCGTCATCTTGCGTGAATGGTTTCTCACATATATGACAATGTGTCGCGCTATGAAATTTTTCCCACTCGTCTGATGTTAAATTTACCATGAGGACGTTAGTTGCCAAAATATTCTTTACGCGTATCGCTAAATTTTGTAGTTGTTTGGAAAACCACGCAACGCAATCTACACTACGACGAGAATAAAATGCAATAAAGTAATAGTAACAATCAAACCGGCGATAAACTGCAGGGACTGCATAGAAGAATATCTATACGTTGACCAGACATACTAGGCCGAAGGTTGGGGTCAAGCTGTGATCCCCAGAGGGATAGAAGAGCAATAAAAGGAAGGGACCTGCTACTTGACACCAGAGACTACTGACGAAAATCAGGCAGATAAAAACGTGCCTAGTTCTTTTCTTTTTCTTTATATATAACATATATATATTTTCTTATATATATATATATGTTATGTATCCCTCTATTTTCATTAGAATTTTTATACGATAGAAAAAGGGCTCCACACCTGCGTTACATGTATTAGCGGTAATAAATTTAAATAAATAAGTACAATTAAAAATAAGCTATGAGTAAAGAATAAAACGACACAAGAAGGACGAAAGAACAAAGGAAGGGGTTTTGGAGGTCGCCTTGTCTTTCCTCCTTCTCTACACAATTAAGAAGACAATTAATAATTCAAGGTAATACATTTAATAAAATAAAAATTAAATGTGAGCCCTTCCAATCAACAAGTCGTGATTCCTCCGAAAGAAAAGAATCGGATTATTCCATATAATTCTCTTTGCAAATGTCGTGTTTTACACCCCAACATTTATCTAAGGCGGGGGGTGTTACGTCCTGTGGACTCCACGATTCTTTTCTTTCAAAGAATGCAAGGCGATGATTGAAAAATCACAGGCGTGGGAATAAGACTATGATTTGGCAGGCGAAGCAGCTGACCGGAGACGGTTAATCGTAAAAATAAAAATAAAAAAAAGGGAGAGATACATACCAGATGTAACTCGCGGTGTCTGAAATTCTCGCTTTGACTAGTTGACAACTCGCGCTTGAAAAGCAATAAAAATCTTTCTTTTAAAGGAAAATTTTACTTAAAAGGTAATAAAAACTTTTTAGAAGGAAATCTCCACTTGAAAATCAATAAAAATTTAGAAGAAAACTTCCACTTGAAAACGAATAAAATTTTACCAGACTAACAACGATAACCGAATCCAAACAAATGCCGCCTGACAGATCACCGAGATAATCTCGAGAGGATAATAAAAATATAAACCTCAACAAATTCTCCATTGGTCAAAACCTAGGGCCCTAAACAAAAGCCCTGACCAATCCCGATAAACTTTTAAAGTCAAGAGACGCATCCGGGACTGAAAGGGCGTCATTGAAAAATTTCTTATTCGTCAGGAAATGTTAACAAACTAACGGGAAGGAGGAACAAGAAGGTTTATATACCCGCGATATCCCTCGAGAGGTGAGATTTTTGTCCGAACTTTCGAGCGCAGTTTGCCGTGTATAAGCTATCCGAGATCGTATCTATACTCTTCGGACTTTTATACTTTCAATTTCGAAATCCGCTTTCAACTCAAATTTCGACGTTCGTTAGAGTGCAAGTGAAGAAAAAAGACATAGTGGAAGTCCGGACGACCACACAACCAGACTAGAACCCTGCAGCAATTATTAACAACGCACTCTACTAACAGTAAGTCAAGACACACATATATGTATATAACAAGGGAAAAAGATAAAGTACAATTTTCACCCCGTATCAAAATAATTCTTGGATTTAAGATAAAGCCATTTTCTTTATCTCCTTTTGCGCAAGTGCTATCATATCCAACCCTAAACCTTCTTCTCCCTCTCTATTTCATCCCGAAAAATCACTCAGGATTTCCCGTGATAACGGCGAGATCCGTGATTTCATCCATCTCCAAAAATCACTCAGGATTTCCCGTGATAACGGCGAGATCCGTGATTTCCTTCACTCCGAAAATCACTCAGGATTTCCCGTGATAACGGCGAAATCCGTGATTTCACCCATCTCCAAAAAATCACTCAGGATTTCCCGTGATAACGGCGAGATTCGTGATTACCGTTTCCCATACCTTTCCCCTACTCAACATTATCCAGTCTCTCTCTCTCTCTCTCTCTCTCTCTCTCTCTCTCTCTCTCTCTCTCACCCTCCCTCTCCTCGTCTCAATCATTCTCCCTCCCCCTCGCCACTTAATATAGAGTGTGACGAAGGTTGCACTTGCCAAGATGCAGTAGAAATCCCCTTCATTTATAACGAGGCCTATTCCTTTTTAAGGAGACACATCGGGCAAATTCCATTCCAACGCGAAGACGAATAGATGGCTCCTTTCTAATTTCCCTATACTAGAGCTCCCACTCCCAGAAGGTGTTTACACCTGCGGGCCAGACGTTCCCGATGAAGAGCAGTTCATGAGAATTGTAGCGGGAAGTCTCCCCGGCGCCCTCATCCCTATGTTTACTCCTATCCATCCCAAGCCCATCGGATTCCCCGTCGATATCCTCCGCGCTTTCCTTTTCCCTTCCACCGTCGAAATTACCGAACTTTCATAACCTAGCATTCTCTCTCACACGCACAAACATGGACACAAAATTATACATCTATTAGCATTTAGATTATTGTAACCACCAATTGGGACTCTAAAATTTAAACAATAACTTTTACCCCTTTCTGCCCCGATTGAAGACCTCCGTACTAATGTATCACCCGCGACCCATACACATACACTCACTCTTCATTAGCAACTAAGTCCGTCGATTATATTATTATGTATATAAATTCTTTCGTCTCTATATTAGGAATAAATTTATAAATTTCAACACAAATGATTTTCATTTATTAATAACCTGTTCCCACTCATTCCCGTAAATTAAGATCGCACAAGGTCCCATCTTGCGTAAAAGAGATTAAATTCTCTTGCCAAAAAGGGACCACCGAGCGAACGGCCCTTTAAATAGAGTAAGAGCGACCCTTGCGGTCGTTGACCTATTTGGGCCCAGACGTTCGTTCGGGTCGAACAGACGGATAGTCTGCCGTCGTTCGAAAAGATAAATTTAGTTACGTCCTTCCTTTCGACTCTTTCTTCCTTGAGTCTGGACGTAACACCATATATAACTTATATATTACGTTTTTATATTATATATATATTGCGTTTTTAATTAAATATACGTACCGATCGCAGATATATTTTCTGTCATTGTTTTTGCTCAATTGCGAGCTCACGAGCCGGGAGAGATTCTTGATCCATGCGAAATGTCCAATGTTGTTGCTGTCTTCCACGTACAGCAAGTTGACGTGTCTGTCTTTCTTCTGCTCACTGAGACGTATCGAGACAATGTTCTTTTCTTCGATGCTGTACACATTTATCGAAATGTTGTTTGATAGTTCAAACTTTTTAATTTGATTCACAGTCACTGGAAACTCAATGTCTTGGAGATTCAGCACTGTTGTGTAATGCGGATATGAAGATTCCCGTTCCACATTTCTTTCTGCGGGGTATAGAGCTGCGACCACCGCCCATGCAAAACATGCATTGTCTTTTGATTGCACATTAACCACTGCTCTTTTGTTCATTATTTCTCGCGGTAATTTAATGTGGCATCCCGCACGCATTGCATTATACTTGTTTATATTTACAATTAAATTGATTATTCGCGACAATGCCCAACCACTATCGCGTTCTTGAAACTCTTCTAGCGATGCTAGTGTGGGGTCGATAACGCGGCGTTTGTACCAATCATGTAAATCGGAGGTGCGAAAGATTTCAAAGTTTTTCGTATTGATACTTTTATTAGCACGCTTATCGCCCGACATGAACTCGCCATTAAATATAGTGTTCACTTTCACACTAGTGTGTTTTTGCAACACTTTTTGCACGTGTCTGATCACAATGTCTTTGGCCTCCTCTAGAAATTGACGAGATTCAATGTGATTGCTGTTTATCACCGCACCAGTCAAGATGCGGCTCTCGAACGCCGTATCAATCTCTCGCCATATGAGTCCGATGTCTCGCGAACTGCTTCCGGCATCTGCATGTACAAAACGTCCGCGTACCGAATTCTTCAACCCTTCGAGACGCGCGATTTGGGAGACAAGCGATTGTCGAACTCCGATCGGTAATCGTGGTCGTTTTATTTTATTCGACTTTGTTCTTCTAGTGATTCGATGTATTCGTCACATTGCTGCTCCCACACAATATATTCTTCCACCGAATTCACCCTTGTGGCTTGCTCCAACAAACTTGCTTCCAATTGTGCCATATTTGAGATGCTCTTGCTGAACCTCTGACAAATATACTGACAGAGTATGCCTCCTTACCAGCATTTTTATTTGATCACTGACACTTGAAAAACTCTTAGCTGTAACATCAATTAACAAAATACGGTATATTTACACCTATAAAGGTACAAACAAAACGGATAGCGGTACAAACGTCTGCAGGCAATTACAAAACAGCACCCATAAACAAAATTGAAATATCCCAAAAATGACACTATTAGCTCTAATATCAATTTTGAACATTCGATATATTTACACCTGTAAGAGTACAAACAAAACAGAAAGCAATACAAACATCTACAGACGATAACAAAACAGCACCCGTTTACAGAATTAAAATATCTTAAAAAATGACACTATTAGCTGTAACATCAATTTTTAAAACTCGGTGTATTTACATCTGTAGGAGTACAAACAAAACGGATAGCGGTACAAACGTCTGCAGGCAATTACAAAACAGCACCCGTATGCAGAATTGAAATATCCCAAAAATGACAAAATTAGCTTTAACATCAATTTTGAACATTCGATATATTTACACCTGTAAGGGTACAAACAAAACGGAAAGCAATACAAACGTCTGCAGACGGTAACAAAACACTTGTTTACAGAATTAAAATTTCTTAAAAAATGACACTATTAGCTGTAACATCAATTAACAAAGTTCGGTATATTTACGCCTATAAAAGTACAAACAAAACGGATAGCGGTACAAACGTCTGCAGGCAATTACAAAACAGCATCCGTATACAAAATTGAAATATCCCAAAAATGACATTCTATTGGGATCCATAGATGACAATGTCGTCTAAGTAAACCAGGCATCTGAGTCCTTGTATCCCTGTGAATGATAGCAAGGCTGCGCAACGTCAGCTTGAAGAAATGCAACGTCATAATCGCGCTATGGAAGGTTGTGGAGTTTATCTCGCTCCATACAAGCGTGGACAGGGATTCTCAACTAAGAAAAAAAAACGTAAAAAAAAACGCTAAAAATGCCTGTGGGTGTAACAACTAATGTACAATTAGAATAACTGGCAAGACGTATACGTATACCATTCTTTAGAGGTGTTTTCATGCGCAATAATTTACCGATAAGCGGTATACGACAAAATGAAAGCGGTATTGTAAATTTGGATGACGTTGATGGTTCCGGTACCCATTGGGTAGCATATGTAAAGAGGGGAAATCGATCAATATATTTCGATAGTTTTGGTAATCTACGACCACCCAAAGAATTGGTGCAATATTTAAATGTTACGAAAATAGAATACAATCACACATCCTATCAAAATAATCAGAATAATTGTGGACAATTGTGTTTACGATTTCTTCAAACGGTTGATATAAAACCTGTCAATCCATCATCACGATTCAGTTTGACAACATGTTGCTAACACTAACGTTGACTGGCAAAAGTAGCGTTCTCACTGTAAGCTACTTTCCAGCTATAGATTTATCGAATGGTGATTATGAGCTCGGTTTAACAGATTTTGAAACTTATCATACGATTCCGAATGTAAATTCTAAGAATAATAAATTTTACTTTGATAACGATGACAAGGAAATTACAATACCCGAAGGATCATACGAAATACATGCTATAGATGAGTATCTGAGACGTGCAATTTCACAATATCCTTCCAATAAAGAGCAGAATGAAGATGCAATAGCGCTTGGCGCCAATCATAATACTCTAAAGAGCGAAATCAAATGCATCTATAGAATAAACTTTAATAAACCATACAATATAGGATCGTTGTTGGGATTCTCGTCGAATCGTATATTGCAACCTCACAAATGGCATGATTCGGATTTACCTATAAATATTATTAGCGTGAATATTATCCGTATAGAATGTAGCGTCACCACTGGTGCGTACAGTAATGACAAGCGCGTACACACGATACATGAATTTTCACCGAGCGTGCCGCCAGGATATAAGATATCGGAAACGCCTGCACAGATCATTTATCTCCCGATCGTCGTACGGAGCATTACTGATCTAACGATACGCATTGTTGATCAAGAAGGACGATTGTTGGATTTTCGAGGAGAGGAAGTTACTGTAAGATTGCACGTACGGCGTCGACAAAATTAGCGTGTGATGCTCGTGCTAAATGATACGGAGCACGTGAGAGATAATAATTTTACGAGGGACATTACGAGGGACAATACTTTTGCGAGAGCAGCTGCGGCAGTGAGCGACAATAATCAGAGATCTCGTTACACTAAAAAGAAACTCAGCGCATTGAATCGCGAATTTTTAAAATCATTGGGATTCATCGTACGAAAAGATGATTGATATTTTGAATATTGGTGGTGAACCAGTCTTTGATGATCGTATCGTCAAGGTTGAGACACATACATACAATCCATATGCTAACACATCGCTTGGACATAGCGACGAGATACGGATACCTATACACCACCAGGATTTGTACACGTTGCCGTGCGAAAGCTTTTTGTATGTCGAGGGAAAGTTGATGACATCTAAAATAGATGCAAATGAAACGATGATATTAACAAATAATTGTGTTGCGTTCATGTTTGATGAAATTCGATATGAACTCAATGGTGTGGAGATTGATCGCAACAGAAACGTTGGAATAACTTCAACGATGAAAAATTATGTTTCTTTAACAACCGAGAGAAGTAAAATCTTGAAGAATGCTGGATGGGATATGACACATAATGGGTCATGTAATGAAATTTGTATGTTCAACTTTTGCGTGCCGCTCAACATGCTATTGAGATTTTGCGAAGATTACAAACGTGTTGTGATTAATGCTCGCCATGAATTAATTTTGATACGTTCGCGCAGCGACAACAATTGTCTGTATGGACCTGCTGAAGCTGCTATTGAATTACTCAAGATACAATGGCGTATGCCTCATGTACTATTGAATGAGGTTAATAAACTGTCCTTGCTATTGGCATTGGAAAGCGGACAATTCTTAAACATGAGTTTTCGCGCATGGGATCTATACGAATTTCCTCTGCTACATAGTACAACCAAGCATTCATGGACTGTGAAAACTGCTTCTCAGCTGGAAAAGCCGCGATATGTGATCTTTGCACTGCAGACTGGTAGAAAAAATATTATGACAAAAGATGTTACTGTATTCGATCATTGTAAATTAGCCAACGTAAAGCTGTATCTAAACTCTGAATCTTATCCCTATGATGATTTAAATTTAGATTTTGAAAAAAATAGATTCACCCTCTTGTTTGATATGTACTCTCGTTTTCGTAAATCTTATTACGGGTGTGATATTGAGAATATACTAACTATCGCGAAATTTCTACATTGCGGTCCTCTCGCAGTTATTGATTGTTCGCGACAAAATGATTCTGTCAAAAATTCTACCGTGGACATGAGAATAGAGTTTGAATGTAAGGAAGATGTACCGGCAAATACTACAGCATATTGTCTCATCTTGCTGATCGTGTTGTCGAATATTGTCCTTTGTCCAACGTAGTTCGTAAAATTACATAATCAGCAATTATCCCCTCCTCCGATGTAATATAAATGATTGAGATTTAAATGATTGAGATTTAACAATCTACATCAGTCGTCCAACATTCTTGCAACAAAATGGTTGTACCGACGTTTGTGGATCTGCAAGGATTTATTCTCAATAAACGATTTATCGTGAAGGAAGCGGCGATTCTGAGAAGAGGATTCATTGTTTCACATTATTTTTTCGCATGCCCCGTACCATGGGGTGTGCTCATAAAATCGGAGAGACGTCAAGCTTCATTGGTTGACTCGAAATCATCATGCTCATAAAATCGGAGAGACGTCAAGCTTCGTTGGTTGACTCGAAATCATCATGGATTGCAATGGGAAGATGGAAGCGTTCCATACTGCATGGCTCAGCGTTTGATTACAACAGCTATCGCTGGTATGATACAAGAAGAAGAAGAGACATCCTCTCTTGTGTACGTAAAAGGCCATGAAAAGCGAGAATAGTTGACCAATATAATGGACGATGCGAGAAACGGTTTCATTATTGAGACCTTGGATGCAACTATGAAGATATTCCTGCATTAAACAACTTAGATACTACCTATAGCCTACGTTGCGATAAACATGTAAAAAATTGTGCTTTAGAAAATGTATTTAAAATATTTAATTGGTAGTCAAATCATCACAATGATTCGCCACACACTTTTTTTGAATAAATTAATATTGAAATAATATTATCTTTGTTCGCTCATTTTCCTCATACGCATACAAGTATTATATGTCACGTGCTCGTATTAATTTCAGCATGTGACAGAATTCTTATGTTATAATTTTTTAAATGTAGTCGATTGAGGTTTGACTGTAGTTGATTGATGTTCGATCGAGGTACGAACATGGTTCGAAAGTGGTTCGAAGGTGGTTGATCGATGTATGTACGTGGTTCGATTGATGTTCGATCGAGGTTGATTGATGTTTGATCGAGGTTCGAAGGTGGTTCGATCGAAGTTGATTGATGTTTGATCGAGGTTCGAAGGTGGTTCGAAAGTGGTTGATTGAGGTATGAAAGTGGTTGATTGATGTTCGATCGATGTTCGAACGTGGTTGATTGACGTTCAATCGATGTTCGAACGTGGTTGATCGAGGTACGAAAGTGGTTCGAAAGTGGTTGATTGACGTTCGATCGATGTTCGAACGTGGTTCGAAAGTGGTTCGAAGGTGGTTGATTGACGTTCAATCGATGTTCGAACGTGGTTGATCGAGGTACGAATGTGGTTCGAAAGTGGTTCGAAGGTGTTTGATTGATGTTTGAACGTGGTTCGATCGAGGTTCGATTGTGATTCGAACGTGGTTCTATTGACGTTCGAAGGTGGTTTCAATTTTAAATATTATTCATATGCTTATTCTCATCATGGAATCTTTGTCTCGGACCATCTGTTTTCTTATCTCATGTGCCGAGTAAGCGTTCAAGCTATTATGTCATACTACTCCCCTACTCTTTTTAACGTGAGCGGGTCTGTCTCCGCGATGTTCGTCATAAAGTTTTTAGCGTTTGACACGTTAGTATCTTAAAAAAGAGTGAAAAAAAACAAAAAAAATGACTGGAAGTTTTCTGCGCCGTACGCTTCCCGAAATAGTAAGTTGTACAATTTATTTAAAACTATTGTACAGAATGTTGCAATATGTTTAGATATATATTAAATATTCATATTTTTCAGATGATCTATAACATTGTGCAAAATTTACGGCCGCAACACGTGGTGGAGCAAGATTTAACTGAACTGGGTGAGAATGCTGAGGTGGGAACATCGATAAATGTTTGCAGAAATGTGGTGCGAAACTGCAGAGGCGCGGGAAATGGATGCCAATAACAGTTGGCTATGGGAGAACATGTATGCTCTTCGGGAACTGTTTGGCCTAGAGCCATATCCACCAGAACCTGTGGTGGAAAATTGGAACTAGTAAGTATTTCTTTTTAATTATAAATTATTAAATTAATTAATAACAAATTTCTGTTATGCAGGAGTCCCCGCCCAGCCGTCGCCTCCGCTTCGCGCTGCATCAAACATTTGACCGCCTCATCATATCCAGACACTCTCGTTCAGACAGGCATTGCTTAACCATGTGTTGCTGTCGTAAATATTATATTTTATATTATTATATTATATTTTAGATTTTATGATTATATTATATTTTATATTATATTTTATATTTTATATTATATTTTATATTATATTTTATATTTTATATTTTATATATTATTATTATTATATTTTAAATTTTAAATTCACACACACACACACACACATACACACACAAACATTTTGTAAAATATACACACACACATAGTTATATAATAAAAATTATTTTAAATATTAAAAATATATAGTTTATTTTAGATTAGATCTTCTCCCCTTCCTCATCCTAAAAATATTAATTTAAAAAAAAAATATTATTAAAAAAAAGTCTCTCTCGCGTCCACCTCTTTCTTTGCGTTCTCCTTCGCTGCATCAGCTCTCGCGCTCTCCATCGCCGCATCGTCTCGCAACATCTCTCTCTCGCTCTTGTGATATCTCTCTCGCGTGCACCTCGCGCTCTCCTTCGCGTTCCTCTCTCCGCGCGGACCCCTTATCCAAAAAGCTTCATGCGGTCTTTCGCGGACGCCTCCTCCTCCCCGCGGACCCCTCGCGGACCCTAACCTCGCGGACGCCTCCCCCTCCCCGCGGACCCCTCGCGGACCAGGCACCAAAATCGCGGACGCTTCCCCCTCCCCGCGGACGCCTCCCCCTCCCCGCGTGACGTCATTCCCCCTCCCCGCGTGACGTCATCCCCCGCGCCCTGGGTTCCCCTCGCCCCTCACCCCCCTCATTGCTCCATGGGTTAGAACTCTCCTTATATCACTACTTACGCCTTTCTATTAAAAAAGATTTTTTATCTTTAAAGAAATAATTGTAATAAAATAATATTTTAATTTATAAATATTGTTTAAGACTTTATTCTTTTTATTCCCTATTTATTTTGTATTAATGTACGACGTAGAGATCACGGGCCAACCATTGCAAAAGAATCTCCGAGAGGCGGAAGACCGCCAACGTTGGACGACGGTGGTTCGCCACTGCACATGACCATAATGTCACGATTCTTCAGGCATGAAGATACGACGAGGAAGAAGAAGAAATGTACGACGTACATATTGTTGCTCAACGGAAACCGCGAGAAAGTGGTGGTTTCTTCAGTCAAAAAATTTAAAATGTATATTGGGAAATGTCATTATTAAAAAAATATTAAAATTATAAAATAATAAAAATAAATAAATATTTAAAATAAAAAAAAATTAATAAAAAAATTAATAAAATAAATAAAAAAGAAATAAAAAGTCAATTATATATAATTAATTAATAAAAAGTGAATTGCATCCCAATATACTTCAATATAAATATATTATGTGTATGTGTGTGTGTATATATATATTTATATACACAATTTTCTTACATGCTTTTAAGCATGACGTCTTTCAAATAAAATGTATTATTAATAAGACGAGGGACCAGGTATGTCGGCAACATCAGCGTCTGCAGCATGTAGCTTTAAAATATTTTTATTTTTTTTACAGCAGTAGCATATAATTTGTCCGCCGACATAAGAAACAAATGTTTTTCATTAACTTGCATGTTTATAGCTGTTTCTCCCCTCGTCTTTAATGCAGATTTAAATACACAAATAGCATTAACAGAAGCCGACGAAAATTTATTACGTTTTTTTGTTTTTACATTATTTAAAAGAGAAAACATTCTCTTCGGATCGGCATTAGAATTTGGAAGCGATCTAATAGTATTTATAACATTTTTTAAATTAGGATATTTAGCATTATTATTGGTGTCTCGACGTTGTAAAATTTCTTTCCAAGCATTATCAAAATTTAATTTAGTGAGGCTTTGTTTTTCTACCATTGTAAAATCTGATGCTAATGCAATCCATTCTTTTTTTAAAGCATCTTCATCAAAACCGCTAATAGTTTTAATGACGAAAGAAACGTTATTGAATGATGTTTCTCTATTATAAAAGCTTACAAATGGTTGAAAAACTATTAATTGTGATAAAAATATGTCATTTATTGGTAATCTTTTACGAATTTCTTCTGCAGCAGTCACATAAAATGTTAAACAATTTTCTCGAATAATTTTAACAATGTCTACGTGACCTTCCAGTAGTAATTCGTTAAGATATTCCTCACATTCTGAACCCAAAGTAACTTCATTAAGATCTTTTTGGTTCTCCTTTAGAGAGAATGCAATATTTTCAGAAAATGGTTCTAAATGCTCTTCTTTTAAAAAATTTTTGCAGATTTGGAAAATAAATTTTTTGGATTTTAGTTGTAATAAATGAATTCTGGTTTCTAATACTTGAAAAAATGCATTAAATGCATTAAAGAAATTTAAAGTATATTTTAAAAAAAGAAAATAAGCTTTTAGTTCAACGTTGTTCATCATAGACAGTAGATATTCTCCAGAATTTTTTTTTTCCCTTACAACCATTTCGGTAAGAAAATATTTAATTGTATCCCAAGATTCAAGAAGTCGTTCGACACATAAATAATGAGACAGCCAGCGTGTATCACATAATTTTAATATTTTGCGATTTGTTTCTTGGAAACATTCACAAAATTCTTTGAAAATTGCTGTACGTTTTGGGCTGCTGTTCAAATAATTAGAAATTTTTTAAATAAATTCATTGCAATACGCAGGTATTTTATTACATGCAGTATGCGCTGCTAATGCAGCGGAGTGGCAAGGGCATGTTAAAGTTAGTAAACGTGGACATAGTTCTTCCAACTTTTTTTTGAACGATAAATATTTCCCTGTCATCACAGATGCGTTATCACACGATAAGGCGACAATATTTGGAAATGGTATCTGCAGTTTCCACATTTCACATTTAAATGCCTGAAACAACTTTTCTGCGCTTGGATCTTTGGCATCAATATCGATTAATTTGACTAATTGCGAGCGAACGAATCAAATCTAATCGAATCTAATGTCTCCGAATCAACGCATCGGACAAAAAAAGTCATCCATTGTCTGATGTTTCGTCAATAAAAACTGAAAACTTTGTATTTTGAATTTTATTGACGACACGATCCGTCTAAATCGGACACAAAACGTTTGTAATAATGCCTTTACATTTCGTTCGACTCATGCTCATGCTTTTCAATACGTCAGAATCTTCTCCTATTTGTTGAAAAAATGTAAGAATCTCTGTTGTATTTTGATGAGAAATGTTTTTATCAGCAATTAATGCTGCATATCTGATTTCCGCGGATTTTTTACGCTCATTAAATGGCAAAAGAGATTTATTTTGCATATTTAAATCTTCTAAATTTGATTGATTTTTTTCTAGATATTTTTTATATATATTTATGTGTGTTTTGGATTCTGCATGACGATGGATTTGCGATAAACTACTAGCGATAGATTTATCGCAAATCAAACAAAAAACTAAACTTTCGTCATGTGGCACTTCACGCAACCAAAGTTTAAATTCTTCAATATCTAACCATTCTTTTTTAAATATTGATTTACGCGATTTTTTTATTGGTATAAATCGGGAATAGATTGGCTATTCGAGCCGTACGCGGATGTCGGTGCGTCGATTCCAACGAAAATTAATTTTTCGTTGGAATTAACTAATTGTGCACGGGGCACACATTTTGCTTGGTACACCGCCAAGACTTTATTAAGGAACAATCTCAATTCGAGATTTTTAATTCCAAAGATCCCCTCTAACCCCCCTACAGAATTATAGGCGAGAAAAATATAGATCCGAAAGTCGCTGAATCGGGAATCGAACCCGAGACCTTTCGCTTGCCGGGCGACTGCTCTCACCATCTGAGCTATTCAGACCCTTCGACTCTATATTTTTCTCTGCCTTGATAAAATAACTATTTGTAAATAACGCCTTTTTCAGCCGGCGTGAATTAAACACTAAGAATATAAAGGCTCGATATATATCAAATATAAATCGGGACTAGATTGGCTATTCGAGCCATACGCGGATGTCGGTGCGTCGATTCCAACGAAAATTAATTTTTCGTTGGAATTAACTAATTGTGCACGGGGCACACATTTTGCTTGGTACACCGCCAAGACTTTATTAAGGAACAATCTCAATTCGAGATTTTTAATTCCAAAGATCCCCTCTAACCCCCCTACAGAATTATAGGCGAGAAAAAGGCGTTATTTACAAATAGTTATTTTATTAAGGCAGAGAAAAATATAGGGTCGAAGGGTCTGAATAGCTCAGATGGTGAGAGCAGTCGCCCGGCAAGCGAAAGGTCTCGGGTTCGATTCCCGATTCAGCGACTTTCGGATCTATATTTTTCTCGCCTTGATAATTCTGTAGGGGGGTTAGAGCTCTATTCTATCAAAAGAAAATAAAGGACAAAAGATATATACCTGTCCTCTTCTACATATGTTCGAAGGACAAGGGTTCTCATCTTTTCGGTGCGCTCTGCGCTGCCGACCTACCCCCTCCACTGCAAGATGGCTGTCGCGAAGTGGCTGTCGCGCGTGAAATCTTGCATCACTGCTCTGGAGGTGTCGGGACCTCCACCCGTGTCAGGGGTCGTCTCGGTATCTGCCTAGGCTCCCCCCCGATCGCCCCCTCTTCCTCTTTCGGTTCGTCTTCGGAGGAATTATCGGATATTTCGGGGGTAGACACGTGTTCCTTCCCGGCTAAGTTCGCGGCCTCGAATCTAAGCAGTCTACTCCGGAGAGTGGGGAGAATCCCTTTTACTGACAATTGTTCCCAACAACCCTAGCCGCGAGTTCCTTCTTTAGTTCGTCCACCTTAAGAGCGCATATCCATCCCAGGCTCTTCTTAGTGGTCATTGTTGCGAAATATCGCGAGAGAAAGAAATATTGTCGATAATCAACGCGCATCTCTCGTTATTAAACCCAGTATGGACGTCGCCGAGCGATAAGAGACGGAACCAGTACGCTTTAAATATTTGGCCGTCAGTAGGGATACTATGAGAGTTCTAACTCAGGTCCTCTGAGGGGGGTGCGGGGCGCGGGGGGTTCTCCGTGGCGAGGGTATGACGTCACGCGGGGCGGGGGTATCTCGTAGGCGCGGGGGCTGACGTCACGCGGGTGGAGGGGGATGTTTCGACAAAGGAGGGGGAGTTTTCTGAGTGCAATATTTGTAGATGGTATCTTTACGACTTTTTTATGAGGGTTCTTAGACATTTTCCCCAAAAAGGTATAGAACAAGCGCCGATGATTAACAATTTTGTACCCTCGTTAATATAATTTTATTACGGAAGCGCCGATGTCCGGCTGCTCGAACTTGTCAACGGAGCGTTCTAGAGTTCATTAAAACTATGTTTTTCATTTTATGGACATTTTATCATTAGGAAAGGAATGAAGATTTTAAGCCGACGCTGCGACGAACATGTCAAACGTGATTTAATAGGCCTCTACCTATTTGCGTTGACGTTCGGCAGCTTTGTACCCTCGCGAAAAATCTCCCATAAAAACGAGAGCGAAACATTTTTCTTAATATTTTTTAAGGAAGAATGCAACGTATCGGCGCCAACGTTCGGCTGCTTTGTACCCTCGCAGAAAATCGGTCGTAAACGAGAGCGAAACATCTTCCTAAATATCTTTTTAAGGAAGAATTGCGATAATTTTGAGAGGGATGGGGGTTGAAACTTATGGAGAGAGTCTGTCTCCGCGTCAAAAAGTCTTTAGCATTCGACGAGTTAAAGTGTCCTATGCGAAGTGTCAGTGGCACAGTGTAGTGAGTTAAAAAGAAATGGAAAATAATAATTTCGAGAGAATATTAGACGAGTCATCTGATGAAGATCACGAGTTGTCGGATAACAATGTAGACGAATCTGACGAAGATCATTGTTGTTGAGTGACAGTAATTATATTAGTGATCGCAGTGAGGACCTTACGGATATTCACGACAAGGTAGTGTCTAATTCACAAATCCTTGCGCTAAACGGACGTACAAAAGTTTGCGCCATATACTTTTATTATTCTACGGGTGGTGCTCTGGCTTTATGTACTTCATGTATGATCTCTATTCAAGATTTCGGACACATGTATGCTGTACGAAAGCATGTGATTAAATTACACAATGCAGTGGATTGTCGATGGTGTTGCTATTGTAGAAAATCATTGTGTCAGATATTTCCATGTGATATGTGTCCTATTTGCACAAAATAAACTTTTGGAGATTGTGCTGGGACACTTAAAGTGAGAATTCTACAAGTGTTGTGAAAATGGCGAGTCAGAAAAAATCGAAGGTGTCTTCGGTGGTACAGTTTCTACGAAATCGTGAACTCGGTGTACAGAAACCCCAAACAAAAGATTTGGCCCATTTTATAGAAATTCATGAAGATATTTTAAAAACAACTGGAGGTTTATCTAAATGCTTCAGAGCACACAACAATATCAAATGCTTTCGACGTCGCTATAAAAGCTGTGTGGTTTACTTTAAAGGATCTGAGGACCCATATATTGGTCGAATGGATATGCCATCACCATCGGCATTATGCGAATCATCAGATTATGATTTTTCGGACCAAGATATTGAGGAACCATTATAATTTTTCAGACCGAGATATTGAGGAACCATATTCTCCCTAACCTGTCATGGAGGTAGTATGTAATACTTGTAAGTATTTATTTAAATAAATTAAAATATTTATAAATTAATAAAAAAAAATTTTCTGTTATGCAGAAGGGACCCCTTGCTGTCCCATAATGGTCCTCTACCGCCTCGCTGCCACCGCCCTACCACCTCGCAGCCGCTACTCAACCGCCGACGCATTAAAAATTTTTATATTTTGTATTTTAAATTTATATTGTTTATCTATTTATCTTATTATTTGTATTTTTCTTATATATTCATATTATATTATTATATTTTTTATATTTTTATATTATATTCATATTATATTATTATATTCTTATATATTCTTATATTTTAAATTTTAAATTCACATACACACATATTCATACGCACACACACACACGCACACACACACACACACACACAAAATTATAAATATTACACATACCTATTTTATGAATAAAAAAAAAATTATTTTAAACATAAAAACACATATTTTACTTTAGAATAATTCCTCTCCTTCCTCCCATTTATATTAAGAATATTATTATAAAAGAATTATTATTATTAATATTGGAAAAAAATATTTAAAAAAAAAATCTCCTTCGCATGCACCTCGCGCTATCTCTTTCTTCTCTCTCGCGTTATCTCTCTCACGGTTCCTAGTCTCGCGCTATCTGTCACTCTTTCGTGTACCTCGCCGCGACATATCTCTCCTTCACATGCGCTATCTCTTTCTTCTCTCTCACGCTACCTCTCAGTCTCTAGCCTGGCGTTTCCCCTTCCCCGTATGACGTCAGACCCCGCAAGGACCCCGCAACAAGTTATGTATGAGAGCTGCTTACGGGTGGGAGAAAGATGGAGAATGGAAATGCATGCAAAAATTACATCATAATTTAGACTTTAAAAACTCTTTATTTATATATTTTTTCTTACATATTATGGACTAAAAATGAAAGCTGTCAGCTCACAATCGATGAGTTGATGTTTATTGAAGGCGTCGCTAGCGCGTATTACATTTGATACTTCTTTAGGATTCTCGTTACATTGGACGCGATATTTGAAAATTGTGTAAATTTAACATCGACTGTCTCGGTAATTTTAACCAATCGATCAAAAGATACATCAATGCATGGATCGAGATCGAACATACGATGTAACGTCGATTCGATCATCATCATGCATACATTTGAAGATTCGAGACTTATGAGTTTGGCGTTGTTAATCGTATGAACTCGCATTGTTAGCGGTCCAACGCTTATAAAACTGTGGACATCATTAGAGTCGTTCCGAAGAAAATTTTAAAGTATCATCGAATATGAAATTTTTATGCTTTTATTCCATATATTCCTACAATTTTTTTTGAAGATCTTATATTGAAAATTATTGTACGGAATTCACAAATTTGACATAATAACTTTATAAAAGCGTATTTATTTCGTTTTTAAATCGGATTTTTTTTATGCAAAGAATAATATTATAAAATCGTAAATCCCCTTACTAATCTTGATCATTGAATAAATCTCACCATTTATCTACATTTCCCTTCAATCAGAAATTTATATAAATTTAAAATCATACTATATTATCGTATGCAATTAATTACAATTGCGATTTAGTGCGATTATTTATATTTATAATAAAAAATGGAAAAATGTTTATATTTGTTTTATTTGAATATAAATGCATAACGAGAAGACTAGAGGAGACCGGGGCTAGTAGGCTCAGTTCAAAGATATTATAAAATATCTCTTTTGTTATAAAATATATTTTTTTTTGTTTTGAACACGCGTTTAGATTGGTCATCACTAATTAAATAAAAATATATTATATAACTAATTTTTATCAGATCTATATTGATGTTTTATTTCTTCTCATATAACAATATTGATATGTGTGCAATTGAAAACTATTAAAATCATCAAAAAAGCCCGATCTCTAAAAGTTAATAAATTATATAATTTTTTTCCGTGATTCACGTATATGGCACCACTGTGCGACATCTATACAATCTCCGACACCGCAAAGGTTTTACCCGAATAATCTATATCACACACCGAGTCGCAAAGGAAACGTATAAGGATACACAACATTATTGTATGTAACCGATACGCGGTGTTTACCGTGTCGCGCGCGAGCTTCAATGGAATGCGTGCTCGAGCCCGCGCAGCGGTTCTCCGCCTCGAGGGAGAAACAATGTATACGCGATGGCACTCTAAATTCGGGGTTTACTCGTCTCGGCAAGAACCGTCTCACAGGAAAATCTTTTTCCCAGCTCAAAATATATCAATAAATACAGGCGGGAAATACACATAGATAACAGAAAAAAATCTTGAGGAAATAATAAGGCAAACGAAAAATGTTTGGGAAATACGGAACGGCCGTGATGGCGATAGCCAACGCAAAGAAATCTCCTATCTCTCTCCTGACTCCTCTCCTTATCTCCGTCGCTTAAGCCAAGTCTCAAATTTCTTAATTAACCGAGGTTAAAAATAATTTTCCCTTGGGCCCCACGTTGGGCGCCAAATTTGCAACGGACTTTTCTTCCTAGTGCCGCGCAACTTCGTCACTTTTCTCGGTATCTCTATACACAAAAATTCGACAGATTGCTTGGGCGCCAGGTACGGTCAGGCCGCACCACTCAAAATAACACGATAATTAATTCTACGATAGTGACGGCTTAAGCTCGGTAACTCAGTTTCTTAATTGGCAGAGGGGCGGGATTCTTAATGCGGGGAATCGTACTCGGGGCTTCGGAGAGAAGGAGAGTCATTAAATCAGCAACTCGGAATCTTTCAATAAAAATTAAGAAAATATATTTCGTATAAGAAAATGGATTAATGCTTCATATTATTCATTTACGGCCTCGTGACTCGGTAGATCCTCGACATTCGAGGTATTACAAAACAATTGTGGTCTGATATTTATCGCTACCGAGGGGAACATATCCCGTATTATATTTCAATCGAGGAGGCGAGGGAGAAAGACATCTCCCAAATTACAAGACTCAAATACTCGATACAAGACAATCAGAGAGACGAAACTCGATAAATAATTAGACTAACATTTATACACAAAATTCTGGACTGTCGACTCGGTACGACTCTCCACGGAGAGAGAGGCGGCGCAATTCTTACATTAATGGCGAATCTCGGTACGGGCCTCGCGTTTTGCACACTCCCGAGTGCTCGGTAACGAAAGTAATTAACAATAACCTAGGTAACAATTTTTGCCGTGTTACTAGAGACGCGAGTCCCCGCCGAGTTCGCTCTTACCGAGATTTCGAAAGTGGTGGCCTTACAATATATGGAGGTCCGTCAGTGTCTCACGTGGTTCGCACGCCGCAGTCTCGTCGAACAGTGTACGACTCACGGCACGCCGGTAGCCGGCGTCGGTGGCGCTGCGCGCGCCGCCTATAATCGATCCTTGATCCTCTGTCGACGATAGTCGATCCTTGTGGGCCTCGTGGCCCCGGTATTTTCGGAACTGCTCTCGGTACTTTTCGGAATGTTGGTGCGGATAATGTAGCTGCTCGCTGCACGTTCCGAATAACTGCTTCTCTCCTTCTTTAATGGCTGTCGACTTGCTGGGGAACCCGCCGAGAGGTGATCAGTCTCCGACGGTTCCGCTTTCTTCGGGACGATGCCGGCGGCCCCACTGGAGTAGCCATCCCTGTCTCGAGATGTCGGTACCTTTTTATGTGCTGCTCCGCTTAGTTCCGTCCGCTATCCGAGGCTGTAAAACGTATCCGGAAGTAACGGGCCCTTGCGTATTTATTCTATTTATTTGACAATAAATACCTTACTTGATCGTGTTATCCGGCGTCCCCGAGCGCACCGCTTCCACCCAGGTCGTCCACTCTTGCTGCAAATTCCGCCATCCCACGATGGCTGCTCCCTTTGATACATTAGAGCCTTCTCCGACCACTCACTTCCACTCGGTAAACCTACGGGACTTAACTAACTAAAGGCGAGTCGACGAAGAAAAGTTCGTCGCTCGCCGACCCAAAATTCGTTTCCTCCCTCTCGACCCTTTCTCGGCCGGGCCGTTCCGGCCCTGTGACGGGCGTAAAACCGTCACGTCACAAGGTGTAACCGAAACCACGCATGCCGGCCTTAGCCGACCAGAGTGGCCGCATCCTCCATGTTCCCTACACATAGACAATGGGAGCAGGGATGACCGGCAATTATGCCAATCACCCCTGCATCCGAAACAACTAATGGTCCAAGGACCACCACTGGACAACGACGATAACGAACGCCACCTCATTAAAAGGACGTAACCGGACCTAACATACCCGCGAGGCGAGTCAGATAGGCCGCAGTCCTTATCCACATTAAATAAATAAATAACCACGTACAAAAATGGACCAACTAACGAAGGGCGTAACCAGACCATACAGACCGGCCGAAGCCGTCAACATAGGCCGCAGCCCCCATAACATTAGACGAAACATTACATACCGAGTATGGGAGAGGGAGGCAGACCCACGTCCACCGGGTTCACCTCCATATCCCCCTGCTCTTCTCCCTCGGTGGATGTGCCCTCGCAAGAACCCCCATCCGGGCGTCCCGAGGCCTGTCTTTTATCTTGAGAAGCGGCACCCATCCGCTCCTCACCGTGCCTTTTTGGAAGGGCGGCCAACTTGGCACACACCCCTAAGCCCAATCTGTGATTGGCAAGTTTGCCCCTGTCCGCGCAGGCAACGCAGTGTGGCGGCGCCGAACAGCCGGCAGCCCTATGCCCCACCTTGCCGCAGCGATAACAGTCCCCTCGATCCAGATGAGGGAACTGTATCTCAGGGCCGCGTGTCCAAACTCTAAGCAACGGTAGCATTGTATGGGGCGGCGGGCCAACGGAACTACTGTCAGTTCCGACTACACCACACGAAGCCTTTCCTTCGCCACCAACTTGCGCGCCACCTTAGCGGGGCAGCGTAACCAAATTGTGCTGACGTCAGTTTTTGGGGTACCTCGGACTAACCCAGCCCGGATGTTCCCAACATCGCATTCTCGACGTCAGCAGCCTCCCTCAGGATGTCCTCGCGAGAAGAAAAGGCCATGACACCCTTTAGACGCACCTCCTCCAGTCGTACCGGACGTGATATCCAGACGTATCGAGACCCGTCGAAGATCTGCCTCAGCCGACCAGCAAGCTGGTCCGCCTTGGTAAACGCATCCTGACTGGGTATTTGCATTAGCGAACCCCCGGTTACCGTTCGACACATCCCCATCCCCGAGATGCCAATCTTCTTAAGGTCGATCCACTCCTTTGCCTCGGACAGAACCGAGGCATAGGTGGGCCGATCCTTCCCCCCCCCCCCGACCACAGTCAACGCCACCGCCGCCGTGGACAAGGGACGAATACGGACTCGCTTGCGAGGAGCCCCCGCATCCGAAGCCGCAGCGCCAACGCGCATTCTTTTCTACCCTGTACGGAGCCTCCTGGCTCTCCTCCTAATCCTCCCTCCGATCCCAGGGGCATCCGAGGACCCCTCCGCAAACGCAGAGGGCACAGAGCCCCCATGAGCGGGAGAAGCAACGGGCGCAATAGAGCCCGTAACACTGCCCGTCGGACCCAAAAATCTGGAAACTCCTTCAGGAGGAGGAGCCCCAGCCTGAGCACCGACAGGCTCTAGTCGAAAAGCGGCCGCCATCGTCGAGACAATATCGCCTCTGAGATCGACAAGTTTTCGATCCAGGAGCGAGATCTCCTCCGCAAACGGGGATCTATCCGCTATGGCAGCGGTCAGAGGAGGCCCTTCCACAAGCAATGGAGGGGGCTCTCCTTCCCCCTTGCCGGCTCCACGCTCTGCAACTCCCCACTGTAAAGTAGGGCATCGTATTTTGCCCCCAATGAAAGGAGGCTAGCCCGAAGGGCTCCTAGTTCACCGTTAACACGGTTGACCTCCTTGTCCTAATATGCGCCACCTTAGGCCCTCATTTTCGGACCATAACCCCTTTACCTGCGAATCCGCAGCAGCATATAGGCGTTCTTCGAAAGCTCCCACGATCTCATCCAGCCTGGAAGATGAGATCAAAAGCTCCCTAGCCAAGGAGTTATCCAGACCCTCGGATACCTCAGATACTTTTTCAATCTGGCACACAAACTTCCGCGCCAGATTCCGTAAATCCAGCGGGGAGACGTTCGCAAGACCCCCGCGAAACGTCTCCCGAGATGGAATATTCCCCCGGCTCACAGCGGAGAGGACGGGACCAGTGGACGGATCCAAAATCCTCTCAATCTCTTTAAACAGGATCTCCTCTTTCTTGGCAACGTTAAGCCGCTCCTTGGCTTCGGCAATGCCAACATAATCACCGGTCTTAGCCGGACGACCGCGTTTTTTTAATAGAGTGGAGGTTGTACTCACCCTTATCCGCTTGTTTCTCCACTACTGGCTACGGAAACGTGTCGGACGAAATCACCATCGGAGCCTCCTCATCCTGGCTCACCGATGGTGAAATATCCGTCGACGGTCCGGGAAGCGGCGACTTCTTCCCCATATGAACCGCGAGCCTTTCCAGAACAACAAAGGGAATCTTCCCGCTGTCCGCCAAACACCGTAGTGCCGCACTTCGGGGTTGCTGCTCTTCCACAGCGCTTTGAGCGATAGCCACTTCCTCTGGCACCCTCGCTGGCAAGGTACCAGATGGCTCGACGTCTGATGACGACGAGGAGGTGGCCGGGACAATACCCCCCGGTCCTTAAGCATCCGTGACTCTAAGGCAGTCTTCTCTTGTTTCTTTTCCATCATGGTTTCTGAAACATTGGTTTTCTGTCAGGGTTTTTCTTCCCTTAGGAGATTCTCTTACCAGACTAACGGAGTCTCCACTTCGGGTGTTTTTTCGGTGTTTTCCTTCACCTAAGCTCCGGTATCTCGGGCGCGCTAATGCCCGTACATCTTAGACTCGTCTAAGATGCCTGTGAGGGGATCTATCTATTTATCTATCTATCTATCTTGTTTTTTTTCGAATCCTGCATAGAACACCCTCTACCTCGGGGGAGGCTTCGGGTAGTGCCGGACTCTTACCGACTAAACCCCACCGGTGGCAACCTTGCGCTTGCGACGACACCCCGGAAACTGCTCTCGCATAACTTCCGGGATGTCGCTTCGCGCCTTTTTTTTACTCGCTGGGGAAACCTTTTATAGGTACCCATGCCTCCGGGATGAGAACATGGGTTATGTGGGACTCATTCTGCTTATCCCAGGAAAAACCGAAGTCTTCCCCGTGATAAATCACAGAATATTACCGCACTAAAATCCCAGCGGGTGTCCTTCTCGGGCGTTGGTTGGGGGGCGCCCGGGATGCTGGTATCCCATGCCGTCCGGACGCCCCCCCGCCCAGCCTTCTCCAGGGAGATGCCTTAACCTTGCGGCCAAGACATCTCCCCGTCCGTCATCGTGCGGATACCACCGGGTTGTGACGCGGAGCGGACACCGGCTCCACGTCACGCCCTCCCATTGGTATTGGGGGGTGGGGTCAGGGCTCGAGTGTTCCCGCTCGAGCCCCGGGCCCCCGCCCTTCGGCCGCGGTCCCCTCCGTCCCCCACAAGGTGCAGCGGATCCGACCGTCAGCCGGAGGGCCCTCCTCGAGGTTCGGGCGACTCCCCAGGACTTACGCCGTGGGAATCCGCCCTTATCCCTCCCTCGAGGTCTCCGGGAGCAGAGCGCCAGACTTAAACGTCCAGCACTCTCCCCCGGTGACCTCATCCCACCCCAGTACTATCTAGGGCGAGACGGGGCCCGACCCTCCCCCGGCCTCCACCACAGCGACCTCTTCGCCTGGGCAGCCAGGAGGGGTCGTCCCGGGATTCAGGGAAGAGAACAAGTCTCCCCCTTCTCCCGCTCTTTTTCCTCTCCCTTTCCGTCTCCTCCTTCTGCGACATGACTTTTTCGACATGACATGTCCTGGTGAATACCTGGGTCATCCTGTAGGACACCCCTCCTCTGGATCTGTCCAGCCAGTGGACGAGATGAGGTCTAATAGCCTCGACGGTCCTCTGGCCGGGCAAGTTGGGATCCTCCAGCATGCCCCGCCATCTGTCTATGAGGACTCGTCTGGCTTGTCCCCTCACTGTACGTCTGATACCGTCGGTGATGAGAACTCCTGCCCGCTGTAGCTCCTTTATCCTGGAGTATACCTCTGAGTACATGCGGGCCAGGAGCTCCGTAGGGGGCACTCCGGAGAGCACCCCCACTGCCGTCCAGCTCACTGTCCGGTACCCCCGGCATATGCGGTTGGCCGCCCGGCGCTGCAATTGCCTTAAGGCGTCACGCAGGCGTCGAGTGGCCCCCACCTTTTCCGCCCAAACGGGGGCACCGTACATGAGCATGGCGTGCACGGTACCAGCGTACAGTCGACGAACATTTTCTGCCGGTCCCCCAAGGTTTGGTAGTAGGCGGCCCAAGGCCATGGCCGCCCTTTCTACTTTGGGGGAGATTCGTCTGAAATGCTCGCCGAACGTCCACCGACTGTCCAGGTGGAGGCCCAAGTATTTAATGTGGGCCCCCACCTCGATCGGGGTGTCCATTACCCTTATTCGGGCTCTTGGTGGCGCCCCATGTTTTCCGTTGTGGAAAAAGGCTGCCTCTGTTTTAGGGGGCGCCACCATGAGCCCTACCGTCCTTATGGTGTTTATCACCCTTCCCGTGGCCCAGTTGGCCCTTACTATTGCTTCCCCCCAGTTTCTCCCTCCGGCTAGGAGTCAACAGTGTTGTCTGCATAGCAGACGACATGACAGCCGGAGGGGAGGGCAGTTCGCAGAACCCCGTCGTATGTGATGTTCCACAGGAGCCCAACACGGATCCCTGTGGAACACACACGACATACTTCGTTCCGTCCTCTCCGCATCCCGGTCGTAGCAGGAGACTTTCCTACCCCGGAAATAATCCCGAACCATGGCTATCAGGTAGGGGGGCACTCGGTGATGTTCCAGCGCTACCCCTACCCGACGCCAGGGCAGGGTGTTAAAGGCATTGGAGATATCCAATGACACCGCCACCAACACCCCGCCCTCCTCCATGACGGATCCCGCGATTGAGCGCACTCTCTTGACTGCGTCAATTGTCGAGCGCCCAACCCGGAATCCGTACTGATCATTATTGAGGTTCGGGCCCTCCCGAGTCAAGTGCCAGACGAGGCGGTCGCAAACAATCCTTTCAAGGAGTTTGCCCGCCTCGTCTAAAAGGCATATCGGCCGGTATGCGGAGGGCTGGTCCCGCGGCTTGCCCTCTTTCGGAAGGAGGACTATGTTTGCCTCCTTCCATACTGGGGGGAATTTGCCTTCCCTGAGACATGAGGTATAAAGGTTCCTCATATCATCCTGGAGATCCTTGTGAGCAAGGCGCCATGTCCTTCCTGGGATGCCGTCAGGTCCGGGCGCCTTGGCGCTCTTGATTTTCCTGACGACATCCCGCAGCTCTCCTCTAGAGACGTACATCAGCTCCTCGTCCCATTCTATATTCCTCTCGGGGATTGGGTCATTGTAACCATCCTCCATTATTGGAAACAGGGTATCAATGACCCGTCGGACGAAGAGCGGATCCATGGTCTCTGTGACCGGGGACGCCACCTGTTTAAGCTTGCCAAGCACTAGCTTATAGGGGCGCCCCCATGGATCTCTGTCTAGAGAGGAGAGCAGTTCTCCCCATGACTTCGTTTTCGCTGCCCTGATCTCCAGTCTGAGTTCGTCCCTGAGGGACCTATAATCTTCCCATGCCTCTTCGTGTCCTTCCTGGTTGCGGCATCGGTTGGCCCGTCTTTTGGCTCGGACCAATCTTTGTCATAGCTCCGCTATCTGTTCCGACCACCAGTAGGCTTTCTTTGGTGGCCGGAACTTGGTCCTGGGCATGGAGGCTTCGCACGCAGCCTCCATGGTGCCCATGACCCAGCGGAGCTTGTGTCGTCCAATTCTTCCAGTACGCCCTTCTTACAAGGGGAGGCTACGACGTGATACCAATCGATTTGAACGAAACTCGTTGTAGCGATAGATATTGATGTCGAGTAATATTGGGTAAAAGGATAAGTTGCAATACTCAAGCGTTTACGAGAAAACCTAAAATGAAAATTTTGAGCGCGTTATAAGCAAATGGAATAGAACGTTTTTTCGAAGAGCGCGTGGTCCAGCGGCTAAGTACCAGACACGTAACGTCAACATTGCGGGTTCAAATCCACAAGTAGAGTGTCTAGAGAGAAAGAACGTAAATAAAAAGATTCATTTTTGTAAAATAAAATAAAATAGACGTATTAATCCATTAATCGTATTAACTTATGTAATGTACATTTATTGTGTGTCATAATAGCATTTTATTATTAAAAAAAAAAAAAGTTAAAAAGATTTGAACCCGCAACGTTGACGTTACGTGTCTGGTACTTAGCCGCTGGACCACGCGCTCTTCGAAAAAAACGTTCTATTCCATTTGCTTATAACGCGCTCAAAATTTTCATTTTAGGTTTTCTCGTAAACGCTTGAGTATTGCATCTTTTACCCAATATTACTCGACATCAATACCTATCGCTACAACGAGTTTCGTTCAAATCGATTGGTATCACGTCGTAGCCTCCCCTTGTTAGTCATGAGGGCGCACTGAATGGATGCCATGAAGGCATCTCCGTCTAGTTTTCTGAGGGCCCATCGCTTGGCACGGGACTCCTTGTCCCGGCGGCGGGCCACGGTCTCTCGGGGGATGGCAGCAACGGAGAAGGTTATATGCTCATGATCGGAGAGTGTCTCCCTCTCCGCCGCTACCCTCCATTCCCTTATGATTCTGGCTGCGAGGGGGTTCGCCCAAGTCAAATCGACGATATTGAACCCTCTCGCATTCTGATGCACGTATTATGTGCGCCAGAATTTATCACATTGAGACCGAAGTCCGCCGCCCAGTCCAACACCATGCCCCCTCTCCTGTCCTGCCGCGGGGACCCCCAGACGCCTGATTTAGCGTTGAAGTCTCCCGCAACGATGATTGGACTAGGAGAGAGTCTTCTGGTCAATCTGCCCACCCTTCACAATCTGCGCGCGTATTCCTCGTGCGACAGACTCGGTGAAAGGTAGACAGATATGACTGCGATGAGCCTCCAGGTCACTGCCACGAATCCTTTCCCCCTGGTATGCATCGCCATTGGGGAAGAGTTTGTGGCTCCTCTCCACGTGATGGCCGCCGTGCCATCCAAACTAACGGCATACCTGGGACCCTCTCGGGCATTGTACGGCTCCGAGAGGATGCCTAGGCCACAGTTCTCCTGCGCCATGTATTGTAGCAGGAGGTCTTGCGCCGGCCCCGAGTGGTTAAGATTGGCTTGTATTACTCACCTATGTGAACTTGGCACCCGACTTTAAGAAAATGGATTTTTTTAAAAAGCATTCGATTACGCTTCGTTTGCACCCGTTTGTACCGTCTTTGATTTCGTTTGTACCCCAAAGTTATTAAGGGTTGAAAAATCGCCAGCACCCCACTTTAAGATAACGTAATTTTTTTGATGCAGTTCGATTCAGCATCATTTGTACCCGTTTGTACCGCCTCTCGTTTCGTTTGTACCCTCACGGGGATGGAAATACCAAATTTTTAAAATAGGGGTAAGAGCCAACTGTTATTTTGAGAGATATTTTAATTCTGTAAACGGGTGCTGTTTCGTAATCGTTTGTACCCGTTTGTACCGCTTTTCGTTTCGTTTGTATCCCTACGGGGGTGGAAGTACCGGATTCTAAATGTAGGGGTAAGAGCTAACTTTTTTATTTTTAAAGATATTTGAATTGTGACGCGGATGTTGCCTTCTAATCGTTTGTATATTTAATTGCGGAATCTTTTATATCAAATCTACGGTATAGATGTAAAAAAAATAAGTTGCAGGTTTGATATAAAATTAAACTAAAATTAAACTGAAATAAAATTCTCAATCTGAACTCAAACTAAAATTGAACTAAAAAATTAAACTGAAATAAAATTCTCAATCTGAACTCAAACTAAAATTGAACTAAAATATTAAATTGAAATAAAATTCTCAATCTGACCTCAAATTAAAATTAAACTCAAATTAAAATTCTCAAACTGAACTCAAACTAAAATTAAACTAAATTTAAACTTAAATTAAAATTCTCAAACTGAACTCAAACTAAAATTAAACTTTAATTAAACTCAAAATAAAATTGAAAAATGAATATTCTTTGATTAAAAATTTATGTCTTATTAGTTAATCATTTTTTACTTCTGCGGAACTAAATAACAAAAACTTAAATGTAAATGCTTTGACATAGTAAAATAAAAACGTGTGTGTGTGTGTGTGTGTGTGTGTGTGTGTAAATTGTGAAGTGTAAATATATATAAATATATTAAAATGCAAATAATATGTTAAAACTTTACATATATTTTTTTATTTTTTTTATTTTTTTTTAGGTTTTTTAATTTTTTTCCTTTTAAACTTTAAAACTATTTTTGTTTTATAGACATTAAACGAACTTAAAATGAATAATTAAGATGTGACACATATGTATAATAATAGTGTGTTTTATATTTTAATATATATTAATAAAGATAATTTCTTTTTTTGTAACATCATTCTTTGTGATGCCAGTAGCGGCTTTTTATCTCTACAGAGATCATTATAAACTTCCCATTTTTCTGTCAGCCTGCGTATGTTTGCAATATAATGCCCTACACTTTCTGCATCTGATGTGCCTTGATACTCTATAACGGAAAGCAATTTATACATGCAATCATGAAATAGGAGATCTACGGGTACGTGGCTCAATGTGAATGTTCCTTCCCAATATGATATATTTAAGTTTCTTGCTAGATGTGTCGATTGTAAACTCTATATCAATAAAAAGCAGTTGACCACAAATAACTGAACATTCTATGTTTTCTCCGTCACAACGAATACATCTTTTGTTCTTGTAAATATATTTTTCATTTATCGAATGTTGTAAGGCGCGCATATTTTCTTTATAAAACGGCTTGACATTAATATCTATAATATTAAAGTTGTTATTTTGTGCGTGTTGGCAATTCTGACAAGTTACATTTATTAAGGAGAATTCCTCCTTTAATAAAGTTTTGCAACTAAATTACAGATATTATAGCAGCAATTCATAGTTCCATGTACAGGAGTGATAAACTTATTTAATATTAGTGCTCCTTCTTTATATATTTTTATGGAAGATCCATATGTCGATAATTTTTTAATAAACTGGAACATGTCACTTTGAGCTTCTTCTACATAACAATGGAAGTTTGTCCAATCATAATAACCGACTACGTCTGAGCAATTGCATTGTCCAATCATAATAACCGACTAACGTCTGAGCAATTGCATCAAAAGGGCATGTATTAATAAGCATAGTAGAATTTTTTCCAAGAACTACCGGTGCTAAAGTGTTACCATTTTTTAATAAGGGTACTGAGGTTGTGAATTTTGGTTTTAGATGAATATTTTCAACGTCCGGGCACACAGTTAAATATTTTCCACGCTTCTTTGGACTATTATTTTTACCTCTCCAATTTTCCATTTTATTAAGATAGGTAAAACTTAAGTTAGCGCTAGTATCTTCTATATTACTGTCTGAGTCAATAGGCTTAATATCAATAGGCGCGATAGAATTATCAGACACGCTAATATCGTTCTCAGTGGTAATTTTAAAATCTTTCGAGCTATTTGGAGGATCATTTATGTCATCGGAAATGGGTCATTATTATTTATAGTTGTTTGGAAAATATCTAAACTCCTAAACGACCTCTTCCTTGTTCGTTCTCACTCCCACTCACCCGCTATCACTCGCTCTCTCATTTTCTCTCTTTCTGACTTCACACGCATTCTCGCTCCCCCTTTCCCACGGCCCACAAATCACGGGCTATCTCCCTGAGGTAACTAGGCCAATCAAGTAGCAACACATCAATCATCGTGCGCACATGTCGTCTCTCAAAGGATCTCGCTATCATCGTTTCTGTACTTCGTTTTCTGGCAACAACGAGCGGTTCTCTCGCAGCTACACACGTGTGAACAAGAAAGTGAAACGGATCAAAAGGTGAATATCAGGAACTCTACAACGGATCAGTGCTATCTCTCGGACTCTCTATCTCCAAGGAACGATTATAGGATCTCTCATAATGACAACGGACTACGACAAGTGAATCTCAACGAACAGATCAAGTGCGACATAACAATCAGTGCGGCCATTACCGCTCTCCTCGGGCGGCCACGTGTCGCGATATCCTTCGGACTTCTCCATACATTTTTCTCGTCATAAAGACCAAAGACATTTTATTTTCCATTTTGTATATTCTAACGTTTCTTGATTGGCAGAAGGCTGGTATTCAGCCGCCGTACATTATTATAATAAATTAGAATTATATTGTTGTGTGAAACATCGCCCGTTTTGATTTTGTGGTTTCTGCCCATATTTCCGCCTCACTCCAACCAACCAGAATTCTCACCGGACTTTTATCTCAATAGTAGTATTGTTAGTAATACAGAAAGATTGAACATTAGATTTATTTAGATTAATATTATCATCGGAATTATCCGAATTATTTTGTGCGGCATGCAAATTACTAGCTTGTAAAATTTTTACCGCGCCTGCAAGCGATTTAATGTGTGTAACAAGAAATTTGTCGATACGCGTACACTTAGCATCTTTAAAAACAAGTTGTTTTAATTCCCTAAAATATTCTTCGCTGCAAGCGGAAGATGCTATGCTGGCCGACATTATTGCTGTCCATAAAGGAAAGTGTCTAACAATTTTTAATAAATTGCTGCCAACTTGAGGACACCAGTATGGATTCGGTTTTTCGCCAGTATCACTTGGTTTACTTTCAATTTGTATAGATTGCAAAAAACTTGTTATTTTCATACCGCATTTATCATCTAAATCATCTATCAAATCTTCATTTGTAAAGTCTGTATCATAATTAGTATCATAATTAGTATCATACATTTTATCGTTTTTTATTAATTGGATTAATCTTCGTTGTGCAGTAAGGCATCTAATTTGTTCGTCGGTAATTTCTTCAGTATCTGATGCGCATACAATTAAAATGTCACGACAAATCTGACGAAATTGATATTAATCCTATTGACTCAGACAGTAATATAGAAGATACTAGCGCTAACTTAAGTTTTACCTATCTTAATAAAAAAGCAGTGGTATCAACGCAGAGTACTAGTCCAAAGAAGCGTGGAAAATATTTAACTGTGTGCCCGGACGTTGAAAATATTCATCTAAAACCAAAATTCACAACCTCAGTACCCTTATTAAAAAATGGTAACACTTTAGCACCGGTAGTTCTTGGAAAAAATTCTACTATGCTTATTAATACATGCCCTTTTGATGCAATTGCTCAGACGTTACTAGTCGGTTATTATGATTGGACAAACTTCCATTGTTATGTAGAAGAAGCTCAAAGTGACATGTTCCAGTTTATTAAAAAATTATCGACATATGGATCTTCCATAAAAATATATAAAGAAGGAGCACTAATATTAAATAAGTTTATCACTCCTGTACATGGAACTATGAATTGCTGCTATAATATCTGTAATTTAGTTGCAAAACTTTATTAAAGGACGAATTCTCCTTAAGCATAAATGTAACTTGTCAGAATTGCCAACACGCACAAAATAACAACTTTAATATTATAGATATTAATGTCAAGCCGTTTTATAAAGAAAATATGCGCGCCTTACAACATTCGATAAATGAAAAATATATTTACGAGAACAAAAGATGTATTCGTTGTGACGGAGAAAACGTAGAATGTTCAGTTATTTGTGATCAACTGCTTTTTATTGATATAGAGTGTTTACAATCGACACATCTAGCAAGAAATTTAAATATATCAGATTGGGAAGGAACATTCACATTGAGCCACGTACCCGTAGATCTCCTATTTCATGATTGCATGTATAAATTGCTTTCCGTTATAGAGTATCAAGGCACATCAGATGCAGAAAGTGTAGGGCATTATATTGCAAACATACGCAGGCTGACAGGAAAATGGGAAGTTCATAATGATCTCTGTAGAGATAAAAAGCCGCTACTGGCATCACAAAGAATGATGTTACAAAAAAGAAATTATCTTTATTAATATATATTAAAATATAAAACACACTATTATTATACATATATGCCACATCTTAATTATTCATTTTAAGTTCGTTTAATGTCTATAAAACAAAAATAATTTTAAAGTTTAAAAGTAAAAAAATTAAAAAACCTCAAAAAAATAAAAAAAGGTAAAAAAAATAAAAAATATATGTAAAGATTTAACATATTATTTACATTTTAATATATTTATATATATTTATACTTCACAATTTACACACACACACACACACACGTTTTTATTTTACTATACCAAAGCATTTACATTTTAGTTTTTGTTATTTAGTTACGCTGAAATAAAAAATGATTAATCAATGAGACATAAATTTTCAATCAAAGAATATTCATTTTATGTTCAATTTTATTTTGAGTTTAATTAAAGTTTAATTTTAGTTTGAGTTTAGTTTGAGAATTTTAATTTAAGTTTAAATTTAGTTTAATTTTAGTTTGAGAATTTTATTTCAGTTTAATTTTTTAGTTCAATTTTAGTTTGAGTTCAGATTGAGAATTTTATTTCAGTTTAATTTTAGTTTAATTTTATATCAAACCTGCAACTTATTTTTTTTACATCTATACCGTAGATTTTATATAAAAGATTCCGCAATTAAATATACAAACGATTAGAAGGCAACATCCGCTTCACAATTCAAATATCTTTAAAAATAAAAAAGTTAGCTCTTACCCCTACATTTAGAATCCGGTACTTTCACCCCAGTACTGGGGGTACAAACGAAACGAAAAGCGGTACAAACGGGTACAAACGATTACGAACCAGCACGCGCTTTCAGATTTCGAATATCTTTAAAAATAAAAGTTAGCTCTTACCCCAATTTTAAAAATGCGGTACTTTCACTCCCGTAGGGATACAAACGAAACGAAAAGCGGTACAAACGGGTACAAACTATTACGAACCAGTACCCGCTTTCAGATTTCGAATATCTTTGAAAATAACAAAGTTAGCTCTTACCCCTATTTTAAAAATGCGGTACTTTCACCCCCGTAGGGGTACAAACGAAACGAAAAGCGGTACAAATGGGTAGAAACAGCACCCGTTTACAGAATTAAAATATCTCTCAAAATAACAGTTGGCTCTTACCCCTATTTTAAAAATTTGGTATTTCCATCCCCGTGAGGGTACAAACGAAACGAGAGGCGGTACAAACGGGTACAAACGATGCTGAATCGAACTGCATCAAAAAATTATGTTATCTTAAAGTGGGATGCTGGCGATTTTTCAACCCTTAATAACTTGCATCCCTTTGGGATACAAACGAAATCAAAGACGGTACAAACGGGTACAAACGAAGCGTAATCGAATGCTTTTTAAAAAAATCCATTTTCTTAAAGTCGGGTGCCAAGATCACATAGGTGTATTACTCTACAGGTCATCTTCCTCGGAGCCGGTGTCCTGTCCGCCCTGCGCTTCCATTTCAGAAGCGGAGTCCTTTTCCTCCAAATTTTCTCTTAGCCTCCTCCTCTTTCCGCCTCTCATTGCTTGAGGGGTGTTTTCCTCCTCCTTCGCTTTCTTCCTTTCGGCGTTCGGGAGGGGCGTCGGAGCCCTAGTGGAAGAAGAAGAAGTTGTGGGTCTCCTCTCCTCCTCTCGCCCTTCTTGTGTAATGGGCTGGCTTCTACTTAATGTAGTAAGAGCCAGCCCTCTTGTGCCCTTTCTCACTGACGGGCATGATTTTCCTCCAGAGCGGTGTCCTGCTGGGAGATTTTTGTCCTTACATATTGGACATTCTACTTTCTCCCGACAGGACCTCGCTTCATGTCCCTTGCCGCACCTAAAGCACTGCCCGCTGCGGTCTTCTTTGTTGGGGCACCGCTGCCTGACGTGGCCTCCCTCCAGGCATTTATAGCACTGGAGGGGCTTTCAAGCAGCTGTACCCCAACTATCGCCCACCCTATCCTTATTCTTTCCGCAGTCGCAATTTTGTTCGCCGCGGTTAGGAGGCATCTGGCTCATGCCGTTCCCATGCCATTTGGGGACATTCGTATGTCCCCAACCTTGACCTCTTCCTTTTCACATCCCCCGGCTAGTGATATCGATGTGGCTATTTCCGGGGGAGTGATCGATTCCTCGAGTCCTCTTAGCCGGATCTCCGCCATTTTGGTCTATCCACCCTGACGCTGTCCTTTCCCGCGAACACCTTTCTAAGGTTTAGTGCCAGCTTATCAGCCAGCGCATTACCATTCTTGCCGGGGACCTCAAATATGAGGGCCCCGGTTATTGCTCTCCTTATTTTGACTCCCTCTGTGATGCCGAGGGAACCAAGGCTTATTCTTGTTCTTGCCTCTCGCATAGTCTCCTCATACTTGCCAGGAGGGCAATATTCTGAACTCAGACTTAGAAATCGATGAGTCGGATGTGAGGGACGAAGATTGAGAGTGTGTTGTAAGTATTTCTTTTTAATTTAAAAATTGTTAAAATAATTAATAAAAATTTTTTTTTTCTGTCACAGAAGGGACCCCTCGCAGTAGTCCCACGGCTGTCGTCTTGCCACCCCCACCATCGTCGGCACAGCCGCCCGACCGCCTCATCACCGTTGCCGCCACCACTGCCCAGCCGCAGCTCCTCCGCTTGCCGCCGACGCATTAAAATTTTTTATATATTATAATATTTATATTCTTATCTTTATATTCTTATCTTTATATTCTTATCTTTATATTCATATTATATTATTATATTCTTATATATTCTTATATTTTAAATTTTAAATTCACATTCATACGCACACACACACACACACACACACACACACACACACACACACACACACACCCACACAATCTATATATATAAGTGCCGTCCGTCTGTCTGTCTGTCTGTATGTACGCGAACTCCTTCCACATTTGTGGACCGATTTTTGTGAAACAAGTACCAAAATGTTGCAAATTTTTCGGGGGTGGCTGCTGTGGGGTTTATTTTCATTTTAAAAAAAAATTTTTTTTTCTCATAGAGGAGGGTATGTTTTCCTGAAAATAATTTTTTCACAGATTTTTACGCCATTTACGCCAATGTGTTTAGGGTGTTCCAAAACATTGTATGTGGGTGGTTGCGTGGGTGGGCAAAACTTTAAAATAACCATAATGGTCATCCCTTAAAAATATCGAAAATTTTATTACCAATTTCGAAAATATCGGTTAACAAATATGTGATTGCTTGGGTGGGTGCGTGGGTGAAGGTGTAAAACAAAAAAAATCACATATAGTAGCCATCCACGAATAATTAGCGAAATTTTGGGACCAATTTATTGAAAATCGGTTAACAAATGTATGAGTGCGTAGGTGGGTGCGTGGGTGGTTGCGAGGGTGGGTTAAAAAAATCACATATAGTAGCCATCACCGAAAAATTTGCTGAATTTTTTTACGAATTTATTGAAAATCGGAAGTATGCCTCAAAAGAGAAAAGGCGGAAATTTGTATAAAGTGAGTCGCGAAAGTAAGCGCTTACGAAAAATACGAATAATTGAGAGTTTTGAGGAAAGGTCACAAAGACTTGAAGCTAATGTTCAAAGAAATTCTCAGGAGAGGATCAATGAAAATGATAACGCAAGGTCTAAACGACTCGAAGCTGATGCTCAGAGACATGCTCAGCAAAGGACCCACGAAAATGATGACGCAAAGTCTCAACGACTCGAAGCTGATGCCCAGAGACATGCTCAGCAGAGGGCCGACGAAAATGATGATGTAAGGTCACAACGACTTGAAGCTGATGCCCAGAGACATGCTCAAGGAAGACAAAAAGCTAAACAATTAAATCATTACATTGCGCTAATTGCCAAGGACCATGAAATAAATGTGCCAGTTTATACACTTGGCCAAATGAATGTAGAATGCCAATTTTGCAAATCGTTAAACTTTGCATGTGAAAAATCTAAAGATGGAAAATTTACATATTGTTGTCAAAAAGGCAAGCTTCAATTAAAGCCAATAAATTGTCCTGATTTTCTTAAAAAATCATATAATGGAAATGATTATAAATCAAAAAATTTTATGAATAATATTCGTTCATATAACAGCGCTTTAGCTATGGCTTCAATGGGTGCGCCGGGAAATAGAAATCCATTGGATGTTGTGAACAATGCTCCTTATTGCTTAAAGATTCATGGGCAATATCATCATTTAACTTCAACAGCAATGCGCCCAGCGGATGGGCAAGCTCCGCGATTTGCACAGCTTTACTTTTTAGATACAGAAGAAGCTGTAAATCATAGAATGAATAACAAAGCTAATAAGGAGTGTGATTCAGAAATAATGAAAGAGTTGTCAAGTTTTATGGTTCAATGCAATGAATTTGCAAAAACATTCAAGATGATGCGTCAAGTTGAAAAAGATCTTAATCCGATAGGAAATAAAATCATAAATTTAATGTTGTCCTTTAGAAAAAATCCTAAACAAGATCAAAGAAGATACAATGCTCCACAAGCAAATGAAATAGCTGTGGTCTTTAAGAATGTAGATGGTGAGCCTCCATTTGAAAGAGACGTTCGGATTTATAATAAAAATTCGAACGATGTTCAACAAATATCAATTCTAGACAAAAGGTGTGACCCAATGTGTTATCCTTTGTTATATCCATATGGTAACAATGGATGGCATTCAGAACTTAAATCATATAATCCAAAATATCCAGGATTCAAAGTAACTCAAATGGATTATTATGCTCACCTGTTAGCATCAAGATTAGAATTTAGTCAATTTAAAAAGGCAGGCAAATTGAGATGTCAATTTATACTTGATGCCTATATGAAAACTGAAGCAAATAGGCTTAATTATATTAAATTAAATCAACCTCAATTAAGAGCAGAACTTTATTCGGGATTAATGGATCACCTAGATAATCGAGCACAAAATGAAGGAATTACAGCTGGTATACCTGTGATATTACTATCTTCATTTATGGGCAGTCCAAGAAACATGCAAGAAAGGTACCAAGATGCTATGTCTTTGGTAAGAAAGTTTGGTAAACCAGATATTTTTCTTACAATGACTTACAATGACTTCTTACAATCCTCAATGTCCAGAAATTAAGGATAATCTTGATGGATGTTTAATAGAATTTCGACCAGATTTGGTCGCTAAAACATTCAACTTGGATGTCAAAGAGATTTTAAATGATCTAATTCATAATAAAATTTTTGGAAATATAATTGCTTATGCAGGTGTGATTGAATTTCAAAAAAGAGGACTTCCACATTTGCATTTACTTGCAATGTTGAGTGATGAAGATAAGCCTAGACTTCAAGAAGTTATTGACATGATGGTATGGGCTGAAATCCCTGATGAAGAAAGATATTCAGAACTTAATGTAAAAATTTTGAAGCACATGATTCATGGTCCTTGTGGAGATTCCTCCCACAGATATCCTTGCACTGGAGACGATGGAAAATGTTCAAAAGGTTTTCCAAAAGAGTTTCGTGAAGAAACTAATGCTAATGTGAATGGATATCTTATGTATCAACGAAGGAATTTTGGTAAAAAATACATCGTTAGAGGCAAAGAAGTTGATAATCGATGGGTAGTGCCATATTCACCATATTTAATCATGAAATATGATCGACATATCAATTTGGAAATATGTTCATCGGTGAAAAGCGTAAAATACTTATATAAATATATTCACAAAGGATTTGACTGTGCTGCGATTGAAGTGCAAGCACGAGATGGCACAAGGCTAATTAAAATAGATGAAATTAAATCATTCCTTGATGCAAGATATATTAGTGCTCCAGAAGCAATGTGGAGACTGAACGGATACGATCTGTTTATGAGGTCTCATACAGTAATCAGATTGGCAGTTCATTTGCCTAATCGTCAAATGGTTTATTTTCGAGAAGGAAATGAAGAGCAAGCTGCTCAGAGAGAGCTCACTCGAGAAACTACGCTGACTGCATGGTTCAAATTAAATCAATCTGATGAAAATGCAGTGAATTTTATTTACACAGATATTCCTTATCATTATGTATATGATAAAAAAGAAACTAAGTGGAAGCCACGCAAAAAAGGTGGTGAAAAAATAATTTCAAGACTCTATACAGTAAGCATAAAAGATATTGAGAGATTTTATCTCCGTCTTCTTCTACTACATGTGACTGGAGTTAAATGTTTTGAAGATTTGAGAACTGTAAATGGAGTTCTTTATAATACATTTAAAGATGCAGCAATTGCAAAAAACTTGGTAGAAACTGATAATCTTTGGGGAAAAACGCTGGAAGAAGCAACAGAATCGAATATGCCTGCACAAATTCGAGAATTATTTGCTTACATTTGCATCTTTGGAACTCCAACAGATGTACCAACTATTTGGAATAAATATAAAGATTTCATGATTGAGGACTTTGTACATAACAATGTTGTAAATCCTGAAAATATGGCTTTAAACCATATACAAGGAATTCTGATAAATAATGGAAGTAGCTGTGAGAACTTCCAATTGCCAAATACAACTCCAATAAATATTTACGTAACAGAGTATAATGTGGATGAAGAAAGAATACGTGGTGATTATTTATTATCGACACTAAATGCTGAGCAAAAGCACGTGTACGATATAGTCATGCGAGCAATTGAAAATGAAAATGAAACTCAGAGGTTATTTTTTATTGACGGGTTTGCAGGAAGTGGTAAAACATACCTATTTAACACATTTTTAAGTGTTATTCGAGGAAGAAACGAAATAATTCTTCCATGTGCTTCAACTGGAATTGCAGCCACACTTCTGAAAGGAGGAAGAACTTATCACTCTCTGTTTAAGCTTTCAATCCCAATTGATGATGGAGCTAAATCAAATATTAGAGGAAATTCTCAAGGTGCACGAGAATTGATTAATGCCAAATTAATCATATGGGATGAAGTGAGCATGACTGTTGGACATGCTTTAACAGCAGTTGATAAACTTTTAAAGAATCCTCGACCATTTGGAGGAAAAGTAATTTTATTTGCAGGAGATTTCAGACAAAATCTCCCAGTAGTGCCTCATGCACAAAAAGCAGCTATAATTGAATCGATTGTAAAATACAATCCTATATGGAGGAACGTAACTCAAGTTAAATTAAAACAAAATATGAGAATTGCGGAAGAAAAAGAATTTTCAAATTGGCTAATGCAACTCGGAGATGGTAAATTATCAAATAAGGATGGACTACATCTCGATACAATTGAAATCCCCAAAGATTTTATATCAAAAGAATCTCTTATTAATGAAATTTTTGGTGATAGAATCACCATGGAACGGATTAGAGAAAATCCAGATAGAGCGATACTTTGTCCTAAAAATGAGGATACTTTTAAAATTAATGACACAATCCTTTGTAAAATGGAAGGAGAGGAAAAGGAATATCTCTCAATTGACTTTATTGTAAGTGATGATCCACAGGAGCAATTAAATTTTCCAACAGAGTTTTTGAACTCTCTGACACCTTCTGGAATGCCAGTTCATCGACTTAAAATAAAAGTCAGTGCTATAATAATCCTATTAAGAAATTTAAATACTAAGAAAGGACTTTGTAATGGAACAAGATTTATAGTAACTAATTTGAAAAATAATCTAATTTATGCGGAGGTTCTAACTGGTCTTGCTCGAGGACAGATTGTCATCATTCCAAGGATAGATTTAATTACAAGTGATTTGGAATTGCCATTTAAATTTAAACGAAGACAGTTTCCTATTCGAGTATCATTTGCTATGACAATAAATAAATCACAAGGACAGAGTTTAGAAAAAATTGGGATTTATTTGCCACATCCTGTATTTGCTCATGGTCAACTTTATGTGGCATTTTCTAGAGCAATCAAAAGGGAAAGTGTAAAAATTAAGATAGATGAATTTAGCAATCAAGGACATCTAATTGAAGGAAGTGAAAAATGTTTTACAAAAAATGTAATATACAGAGAAATTTTGTAAATTGAAGAATTATGAAATTGTATGAGAGCTAATAATAGCGGGTTAGCGGTGGGTACATTAGACGTAATCAAAAAATATTTGAGTAAGGAAAAAAAATTGGTATAATAATTAAATAATAAAAAAAAAAATTTGTATGAATATATATTTACTAAACTAATGTTTCAGATTTAAAACATATTAAATTGGAAGTGTGGAAATTATAATAACAAAAAAAATTAATATAAGCAAACAAAATTTTAATTATAAATATTTAAGTTTATGCAAAACAAGACGCAAAATACAATATCAGGGAGTGAAAAAAAAATAATAGTAGTCATCTTCGAAAAATTTGCAACATTTGATATAAATTTCGTGAAAATCGGTCAAAAAATATGCAAGTAGTTCGCGGTAATGCAGACAGAACAATTAATCTTTTGTGTTAAATCAGGTTTTATAAAGGCTTTATGAGAACCGCGCGAAGCGCGGTCCGAATTATAAAAGCTTTGAGGACCGCGCGAAGCGCGGTCCGAAACGCTAGTCCTTTATAAAGACCACAACTATATGGTCGATAAAGTAATAACTTAGACAAATTCATTGGCTAGTGTGGTCGATTAATTTAACTACCCTGGTGATTAATTTACTAGCGATATAAAAATAAAAAACATATTTTTCATTTATAATATTATAATTCTCCACATTTATTTTAAACAATTCCAATTCCAATTTCATGCGTTTCCAATATAATATTTTGCTTTAATATTATTACTATTCTAATATTACGATTTTAGTATTTCTAAAATATTCTAAAACGAGTTCTTCCAATCTGCACGTGTAGTGAAAATCTATTATATAAATAATTTTCTTAGTGGAATCCAAGCTGCGACTTAGAGAGGACGAACCGTCGATTTTCAATAAATTCGTAAAAAAATTCAGCAAATTTTTCGGTGATGGCTACTATATGTGATTTTTTTAACCCACCCTCGCAACCACCCACGCACCCACCTACGCACTCATACATTTGTTAACCGATTTTCAATAAATTGGTCCCAAAATTTCGCTAATTATTCGTGGATGGCTACTATATGTGATTTTTTTTGTTTTACACCTTCACCCACGCACCCACCCAAGCAATCACATATTTGTTAACCGATATTTTCGAAATTGGTAATAAAATTTTCGATATTTTTAAGGGATGACCATTATGGTTATTTTAAAGTTTTGCCCACTCACGCAACCACCCACATACAATGTTTTGGAACACCCTAAACACATTGGCGTAAATGGCGTAAAAATCTGTAAAAAAATTATTTTCAGGAAAACATACCCTCCTTTTTGAGAAAAAAAAAATTTTTTTAAAAATGAAAATAAACCCCACAGCAGCCACCCCCGAAAAATTTGCGCGTATACTTTTAAAATTAATGACACAATCCTTTGTCAAATGGAAGGAGAGGAAAAGGAATATCTCTCAATTGACTTTATTGTAAGTGATGATCCACAGGAGCAATTAAATTTTCCAACAGAGTTTTTGAACTCTCTGACACCTTCTGGAATGCCAGTTCATCGACTTAAAATAAAAGTCAGTGCTATAATAATCCTATTAAGAAATTTAAATACTAAGAAAGGACTTTGTAATGGAACAAGATTTATAGTAACTAATTTGAAAAATAATTTAATTTATGCGGAGGTTCTAACTGGTCTTGCTCGAGGACAGATTGTCATCATTCCAAGGATAGATTTAATTACAAGTGATTTGGAATTGCCATTTAAATTTAAACGAAGACAGTTTCCTATTCGAGTATCATTTGCTATGACAATAAATAAATCACAAGGACAGAGTTTAGAAAAAATTGGGATTTATTTGCCACATCCTGTATTTGCTCATGGTCAACTTTATGTGGCATTTTCTAGAGCAACCAAAAGGGAAAGTGTAAAAATTAAGATAGATGAATTTAGCAATCAAGGACATCTAATTGAAGGAAGTGAAAAATGTTTTACAAAAAATGTAATATACAGAGAAATTTTGTAAATTGAAGAATTATGAAATTGTATGAGAGCTAATACTAGCGGGTTAGCGGTGGGTACATTAGACGTAATCAAAAAATATTTGAGTAAGGAAAAAAAATTGGTATAATAATTAAATGATAAAAAAAAAATTTGTATGTATATATATTTACTAAACTAATGTTTCAGATTTAAAACATATTAAATTTTGTGGAAATTAAAATAACAAAAAAATTAATATAAGCAAACAAAATTTTAATTATAAATATTTAAGTTTATGCAAAACAAGACGCAAAATACAATATCAGGGAGTGAAAAAAAAATAATAGTAGTCATCTTCGAAAAATTTGCAACATCTATATATATAAGTGCCGTCCGTCTGTCTGTCTGTCTGTATGTACGCGAACTCCTTCCACATTTGTGGACCGATTTTTGTGAAACAGGTACCAAAATGTTGCAAATTTTTCGGGGGTGGCTGCTGTGGGGTTTATTTTCATTTAAAAAAATTTTTTTTTTTCTCATAGAGGAGGGTATGTTTTCCTGAAAATAATTTTTTCACAGATTTTTACGCCATTTACGCCAATGTGTTTAGGGTGTTCCAAAACATTGTATGTGGGTGGTTGCGTGGGTGGGCAAAACTTTAAAATAACCATAATGGTCATCCCTTAAAAATATCGAAAATTTTATTACCAATTTCGAAAATATCGGTTAACAAATATGTGATTGCTTGGGTGGGTGCGTGGGTGAAGGTGTAAAACAAAAAAAATCACATATAGTAGCCATCCACGAATAATTAGCGAAATTTTGGGACCAATTTATTGAAAATCGGTTAACAAATGTATGAGTGCGTAGGTGGGTGCGTGGGTGGTTGCGAGGGTGGGTTAAAAAAATCACATATAGTAGCCATCACCGAAAAATTTGCTGAATTTTTTTACGAATTTATTGAAAATCGGAAGTATGCCTCAAAAGAGAAAAGGCGGAAATTTGTATAAAGTGAGTCGCGAAAGTAAGCGCTTACGAAAAATACGAATAATTGAGAGTTTTGAGGAAAGGTCTCAAAGACTTGAAGCTAATGTTCAAAGAAATTCTCAGGAGAGGATCAATGAAAATGATAACGCAAGGTCTAAACGACTCGAAGCTGATGCTCAGAGACATGCTCAGCAAAGGACCCACGAAAATGATGACGCAAAGTCTCAACGACTCGAAGCTGATGCCCAGAGACATGCTCAGCAGAGGGCCGACGAAAATGATGATGTAAGGTCACAACGACTTGAAGCTGATGCCCAGAGACATGCTCAAGGAAGACAAAAAGCTAAACAATTAAATCATTACATTGCGCTAATTGCCAAGGACCATGAAATAAATGTGCCAGTTTATACACTTGGCCAAATGAATGTAGAATGCCAATTTTGCAAATCGTTAAACTTTGCATGTGAAAAATCTAAAGATGGAAAATTTACATATTGTTGTCAAAAAGGCAAGCTTCAATTAAAGCCAATAAATTGTCCTGATTTTCTTAAAAAATCATATAATGGAAATGATTATAAATCAAAAAATTTTATGAATAATATTCGTTCATATAACAGCGCTTTAGCTATGGCTTCAATGGGTGCGCCGGGAAATAGAAATCCATTGGATGTTGTGAACAATGCTCCTTATTGCTTAAAGATTCATGGGCAATATCATCATTTAACTTCAACAGCAATGCGCCCAGCGGATGGGCAAGCTCCGCGATTTGCACAGCTTTACTTTTTAGATACAGAAGAAGCTGTAAATCATAGAATGAATAACAAAGCTAATAAGGAGTATGATTCAGAAATAATGAAAGAGTTGTCAAGTTTTATGGTTCAATGCAATGAATTTGCAAAAACATTCAAGATGATGCGTCAAGTTGAAAAAGATCTTAATCCGATAGGAAATAAAACCATAAATTTAATGTTGTCCTTTAGAAAAAATCCTAAACAAGATCAAAGAAGATACAATGCTCCACAAACAAATGAAATAGCTGTGGTCTTTAAGAATGTAGATGGTGAGCCTCCATTTGAAAGAGACGTTCGGATTTATAATAAAAATTCGAACGATGTTCAACAAATATCAATTCTAGACAAAAGGTGTGACCCAATGTGTTATCCTTTGTTATATCCATATGGTAACAATGGATGGCATTCAGAACTTAAATCATATAATCCAAAATATCCAGGATTCAAAGTAACTCAAATGGATTATTATGCTCACCTGTTAGCATCAAGATTAGAATTTAGTCAATTTAAAAAGACAGGCAAATTGAGATGTCAATTTATACTTGATGCCTATATGAAAACTGAAGCAAATAGGCTTATTATATTAAATTAAATCAACCTCAATTAAGAGCAGAACTTTATTCGGGATTAATGGATCACCTAGATAATCGAGCACAAAATGAAGGAATTACAGCTGGTATACCTGTGATATTACCATCTTCATTTATGGGCAGTCCAAGAAACATGCAAGAAAGGTACCAAGATGCTATGTCTTTGGTAAGAAAGTTTGGTAAACCAGATATTTTTCTTACAATGACTTACAATGACTTCTTACAATCCTCAATGTCCAGAAATTAAGGATAATCTTGATGGATGTTTAATAGAATTTCGATCAGATTTGGTCGCTAAAACATTCAACTTGGATGTCAAAGAGATTTTAAATGATCTAATTCATAATAAAATTTTTGGAAATATAATTGCTTATGCAGGTGTGATTGAATTTCAAAAAAGAGGACTTCCACATTTGCATTTACTTGCAATGTTGAGTGATGAAGATAAGCCTAGACTTCAAGAAGTTATTGACATGATGGTATGGGCTGAAATCCCTGATGAAGAAAGATATTCAGAACTTAATGTAAAAATTTTGAAGCACATGATTCATGGTCCTTGTGGAGATTCCTCCCACAGATATCCTTGCACTGGAGACGATGGAAAATGTTCAAAAGGTTTTCCAAAAGAGTTTCGTGAAGAAACTAATGCTAATGTTACGTCCAGACTCAAGGAAGGAAGAGTCGAAAGGAAGGACGTAACTACTTAAATCGAACAACGCCAGGTAGTGCGTTTTGTTCGAGCCGAACGAACGTGTTTAGGCCTCAAATAGGTCAACGACCGCGAGGGTCGCTCTTACGCTATTTAAAGGGCTCGGTGGTCCCTTTTCGGCAAGAGAATTTAATCTCTTTTGCGCGGGATGGGACCTTAGTGCGATCTCAGGACGGAGGAAATGAGAGCGGGTTAATCAATTAATTAAACGCGAGTTCATAATAAAACTAAGTTTCATTCATATAAATAAAAACGGTGAAAAGACGGATACATAAGTAACATTTAACCCGCGCGCGGGATTTAATCTATAAATAGGTGTGTGTGTGTGTGTGTGTGTGTGTGTGTGTGTGTGTGTGTGTGTGTGTGTGTGTGTGTGTGTGTGTGTGTGTGTGTGGTTCGCGGGTGTTACATAAGTACGGAGGTCATCAATGGGGACATGAAGGGGGGAGAGTTTATTGTCTAAATATATTATGGTCCCGATAGGGGGACACTCTAATATTACTATTTTTACCTAATTATTAAAATGAAAAATTATTACAATAATTTTTCATTTTAATAATTAGGTAAAAATAGTAATATTAGAGTGTACGTGAGAATATGTGCGGGTGGGTTTATTTTGTTTTCTTGTTTATTTATTTAATTTCGGAAATTTCAATAGTGGAGGGGGGAAGGAAAGCTCGAAGGATGTCGACGGGGAATCCGATAGGATTGGGGTGGATAGGAGTAAACATGGGGATGAGGGTACCTGGCAGACTTCCTGCCACGATTGGCATGAACTGCTCTTCGTCTGGATCCTCAGGACCGCAGGAATAAGTTCTTCGTGGGCGAGGGAGATCTAAGATGGGGAAGGTTTCGAGTAGCCATTTATAGCATTGGTTCTCGTGGGGGAAAGGAATTCGCCCGATGTGTGCCTTTAAGAAGTCGAAGGCGTTAGTGTAATTAGCGGGAGATTCTTCCGCTTCTTGGCACGTGCAACTTTCGCCATACTCTATGTCGGCGGATGAGGGGGAAGGAGAGCGATTGAGACAGGGAGAGGGAAGGTGGTTCTGAGGTGCAGGAGATGGAATGCGCGATGGCTCTGGAGAGGAAATCGGAGGGTAATGGGGAGTGTCAGGGTTTCTATTTCCGCTGTGCTTATTAATTATGTTAATATGTTCGGTGATTAAGCGCTCTAACAAGTCTTGCGTTGGACTATCGTCCGGGAATGAGTCGGCCGTAGCCCGAACCACTTCTCGCCTCAAGCGTCGATTCCGCCGATTTCGCGAGTGTTTTATAACCCTTTTTGAATGCTGCTGGGTTTTCACTAAATAATGACAATGATAAGAAGCGAGTCTTCGAGGGAGTTCTTGGATATAATATTTGCTCAATATATGTTTATTATAACTTCAATATTTATTTAATATATATATATATATATTATTGAAAAGTTTGCACCTCTATAATTCTGTTCGTTAGTATGGTGGGGGAAGTCAAGGAGGCTCACTCTGCAGTTACGCAGGGAACCCGCGAGATAAGGAGAGGTCGTGGGGCTCACTCTACAGTTACGCAGGAAACCCGCGAGATAAGGAGAGGTCGTGGGGCTCACTCTGCAGTTACGCAGGGAACCCGCGAGATAAGGAGCTCTCACTGCAATTATGCAGGGAACCCGCAAAATCAGGAGCTCGCACTGAGAAGTCTTTCGCGCACTAAGTGATGCGGTGCAAACGCAAGGAAAAACTGTGGGTGTTCGACGAAGAACGATAAGTGACGCTCCGCAGAGAAGTTCGCGTTTATATCCCGGTTTTTGATTCACGCCCTCCGTTCCGCCTTTTGACAAAATCCTGCGAATAGAAGTTCATAATCGCGTTTTTAATATTTTTACTTTCCCTTTCTATGGGGAGCGTTGCAAGGATCGACGAATCAAAAGTTTAGTGCAGGCGTCTGCGAATCGGAGCTCGCTTTCCCAAAAACGGGGATGTCTCGAGATTTCGATATCGGCGGCGGTGTTTGTTGTTAATTTTTCCTATATTGCGATATTTGTCGTTTGTTAGTGCCGCTTTTATCAGCGGGTTCTCGCTTTATTGCCCTCACGTGCGGCTTAGAGCTTGTTTGCTGAGAGGCGATGCGTGTGGCATCTTTTAATCTTTATATTTTTCGCCGCTTTCTCGCGAGAATACCCGCAGGTGTGCTATCTTATTTTGCACACTTTCGTTTTCATTATTTGTTTTCCCCTAATCTTACTAGGGAAGGATTTGCTTTCGGCGCGTTCTCGCCGTCGTTGTGTTTTCCCGGTTTACAATGTTTGTCGGTTTCTCGCGAGAGTTTCCGCTGCGGTGCCGCTTCGCTTGGCACGTTTAATTTTATCAATTCGTTGTTCTAGATTTCCCCTCAAAGGTGGGCTCGCTTTCGGCCCGCTCTCGCCGTCTTTATGTTTTGCCGATATGTGATTTTAACTTATTATTCGCGAGGGTGTCGGCAAGAATCCGCTTTCGGCATCTTTCCGCCTGGTCTCTTTTATTTACCGATTTTGTAATATTTATCGGTCGCTCACGATATCTGCAGCTGTCCGTTTCGCTGGGCACGTTTTCGTTTTATTATATACGTGCCGCTTAGATTATTATTATCTCTTTTCTTCCTTTTTTTATTTACCTAACAACAAACTTCGCCTTGGTCGTGGGAAAGAAAAGAATCGTGGAGTCCGCCGGACGTAACACTAATGTGAATGGATATCTTATGTATCAACGAAGGAATTTTGGTAAAAAATACATCGTTAGAGGCAAAGAAGTTGATAATCGATGGGTAGTGCCATATTCACCATATTTAATCATGAAATATCGTATGATCGACATATCAATTTGGAAATATGTTCATCGGTGAAAAGCGTAAAATACTTATATAAATATATTCACAAAGGATTTGACTGTGCTGCGATTGAAGTGCAAGCACGAGATGGCACAAGGCTAATTAAAATAGATGAAATTAAATCATTCCTTGATGCAAGATATATTAGTGCTCAAGAAGCAATGTGGAGACTGAACGGATACGATCTGTTTATGAGGTCTCATACAGTAATCAGATTGGCAGTTCATTTGCCTAATCGTCAAATGGTTTATTTTCGAGAAGGAAATGAAGAGCAAGCTGCTCAGAGAGAGCTCACTCGAGAAACTACGCTGACTGCATGGTTCAAATTAAATCAATCTGATGAAAATGCAGTGAATTTTATTTACACAGATATTCCTTATCATTATGTATATGATAAAAAAGAAACTAAGTGGAAGCCACGCAAAAAAGGTGGTGAAAAAATAATTTCAAGACTCTATACAGTAAGCATAAAAGATATTGAGAGATTTTATCTCCGTCTTCTTCTACTACATGTGACTGGAGTTAAATGTTTTGAAGATTTGAGAACTGTAAATGGAGTTCTTTATAATACATTTAAAGATGCAGCAATTGCAAAAAACTTGGTAGAAACTGATAATCTTTGGGGAAAAACGCTGGAAGAAGCAACAGAATCGAATATGCCTGCACAAATTCGAGAATTATTTGCTTACATTTGCATCTTTGGAACTCCAACAGATGTACCAACTATTTGGAATAAATATAAAGATTTCATGATTGAGGACTTTGTACATAACAATGTTGTAAATCCTGAAAATATGGCTTTAAACCATATACAAGGAATTCTGATAAATAATGGAAGTAGCTGTGAGAACTTCCAATTGCCAAATCCAACTCCAGTAAATATTTACGTAATAGAGTATAATGTGGATGAAGAAAGAATACGTGGTGATTATTTATTATCGACACTGAGTGCTGAGCAAAAGCACGTGTACGATATAGTCATGCGAGCAATTGAAAATGAAAATGAACCTCAGAGGTTATTTTTTATTGACGGGTTTGCAGGAAGTGGTAAAACATACCTATTTAACACATTTTTAAGTGTTATTCGAGGAAGAAACGAAATAATTCTTCCATATGCTTCAACTGGAATTGCAGCCACACTTCTGAAAGGAGGAAGAACTTATCACTCTCTGTTTAAGCTTTCAATCCCAATTGATGATGGAGCTAAATCAAATATTAGAGGAAATTCTCAAGGTGCACGAGAAATGATTAATGTCAAATTAATCATATGGGATGAAGTGAGCATGACTGTTGGACATGCTTTAACAGCAGTTGATAAACTTTTAAAGGATTTGATGAAGAATCCTCGACCATTTGGAGGAAAAGTAATTTTATTTGCAGGAGATTTCAGACAAAATCTCCCAGTAGTGCCTCATGCACAAAAAGCAGCTATAATTGAATCGATTGTAAAATACAATCCTATATGGAGGAACGTAACTCAAGTTAAATTAAAACAAAATATGAGAACTGCGGAAGAAAAAGAATTTTCAAATTGGCTAATGCAACTCGGAGATGGTAAATTATCAAATACAGATGGACTACATCTCGATATAATTGAAATCCCCAAAGATTTTATAACAAAAGAATCTCTTATTAATGAAATTTTTGGTGATAGAATCACCATGGAACGGATTAGAGAAAATCCAGATAGAGCGATACTTTGTCCTAAAAATGAGGATACTTTTAAAATTAATGACACAATCCTTTGTAAAATGGAAGGAGAGGAAAAGGAATATCTCTCAATTGACTTTATTGTAAGTGATGATCCACAGGAGCAATTAAATTTTCCAACTGAGTTTTTGAACTCTCTGACACCTTCTGGAATGCCAGTTCATCGACTTAAAATAAAAGTCAGTGCTATAATAATCCTATTAAGAAATTTAAATACTAAGAAAGGACTTTGTAATGGAACAAGATTTATAGTAACTAATTTGAAAAATAATCTAATTTATGCGGAGGTTCTAACTGGTCTTGCTCGAGGACAGATTGTCATCATTCCAAGGATAGATTTAATTACAAGTGATTTGGAATTGCCATTTAAATTTAAACGAAGACAGTTTCCTATTCGAGTATCATTTGCTATGACAATAAATAAATCACAAGGACAGAGTTTAGAAAAAATTGGGATTTATTTGCCACATCCTGTATTTGCTCATGGTCAACTTTATGTGGCATTTTCTAGAGCAACCAAAAGAGAAAGTGTAAAAATTAAGATAGATGAATTTAGCAATCAAGGACATCTAATTGAAGGAAGTGAAAAATGTTTTACAAAAAATGTAATATACAGAGAAATTTTGTAAATTGAAGAATTATGAAATTGTATGAGAGCTAATACTAGCGGGTTAGCGGTGGGTACATTAGACGTAATCAAAAAATATTTGAGTAAGGAAAAAAAATTAGTATAATAATTAAATGATAAAAAAAAAATTTGTATGTATATATATTTACTAAACTAATGTTTCAGATTTAAAACATATTAAATTTTGTGGAAATTAAAATAACAAAAAAATTAATATAAGCAAACAAAATTTTAATTATAAATATTTAAGTTTATGCAAAACAAGACGCAAAATACAATATCAGGGAGTGAAAAAAAAATAATAGTAGTCATCTTCGAAAAATTTGCAACATCTATATATATAAGTGCCGTCCGTCTGTCTGTCTGTCTGTATGTACGCGAACTCCTTCCACATTTGTGGACCGATTTTTGTGAAACAGGTAACAAAATGTTGCAAATTTTTCGGGGGTGGCTGCTGTGGGGTTTATTTTCATTTAAAAAAATTTTTTTTTTTTCTCATAGAGGAGGGTATGTTTTCCTGAAAATAATTTTTTCACAGATTTTTACGCCATTTACGCCAATGTGTTTAGGGTGTTCCAAAACATTGTATGTGGGTGGTTGCGTGGGTTTTGCCCACCCACGCAACCACCCAAAAAACCCACCAACGCACTTATACATTTGTTCACCGATTTTCAATAAATTCGTAAAAAAATTCAGCAAATTTTTCGGTGATGGCTACTATATGTGATTTTTTTAACCCACCCCCGCAACCACCCACGCATCCACCTACGCACTCATACATTTGTTAACCGATTTTCAATAAATTGGTTCCAAAATTTCGCTAATTATTCGGGGATGGCTACTATATGTGATTTTTTTTGTTTTACACCTTCACCCACGCACCCACCCAAGCAATCACATATTTATTAACCGATGTTTTCGAAATTGGTAGTAAAATTTTCGATATTTTTAAGGGATGACCATTATGGTTATTTTAAAGTTTTGCCCACCCACGCAACCACCCACGCACCCACCTACGCAATCATATATTTTTTCATCTATTTGCATGAAATTGGTAACAAAATTTATCAAATTTTTCGGGGATGGCTATTATATGTGATTTTTTTTAACAAACCCTCGCAACCACCCACGCACCCACCCACGTACTAATACATTAGTTCGCTAATTTTCACGAAATTGGTGAACGATTCGAAATTGGTATTAAAATTTTCAAATTTTTAATTTTTAAAGTTTTGCTAACCCACGCAACCACCCACACACCCACCCACGCATTCACACATTTATTAAACGATTTTCACTAAATTGGTACTAAAATTTCGCAAATTTTTCAAAGATGGTTACTGTATGTGATTTTTTTAGTTTTGTCTACTTACGCACCCACCCACGCATCCACACACACATTCACACATTTATTAAACGATTTTCACTAAATTGGTACTAAAATTTCGCAAATTTTTCAAAGATGGTTACTGTATGTGATTTTTTTTAAGTTTTGTCTACATACGCACCCACCAACGCACCCACTCACGCATTTACAAATTTATTGACCGATTTTCAAGAAATTGGTAGCAAAATTTAGCAAATTTATTAGAGATGGCTACTATGTGGTTTTTTTTAATTTTACACCCCAACTCACCCACCCACGCATCTACTCACTAGCGTGCGCATTTAAAAAATGTTATTTTATGTTAAAAAACTTTGTAGTTATAAAAGAGAAACATATAATTTTAATAAAATCATCTTTTGGTAGTGGCGTGATTGTTAAATGTTGTTATTAAGTAAGAGCATTTATTTATTAATGTATTGTTTTTTTTAAATCGTAAAAATTTTTAAATTATTTTGTTCAGCTAGATTTTGCAAAAATCACCCCTTAGAGGTGATGAGTATTATTTACATGTGATTTCAGAAATGACTATCTATTTATCTATATCTATATCTTTATCTATATCTATATATATAAGTAGCTGGTTTCACATATTAAATGTCATCATTGATCAAACGAATACAAATCAATTTGAAAATACAATCATGGAAGAAAAATATATACCGAAAGAAATAGAAAAAGAAATTGAAGAATTTCTAAATGGTAAATATAAATAATAATTAATTTATTTAAATAAAATTATTTTTTTTTAATTTGTTAATTGTTTTATTTAAATTAATATATTATCACATTAACATATAATCTAATATATTTTTTAATTAAAAAATTTCAGTAATTGAAGATGATCAAATTAATACAAATGAATTTGAAAATTCAATTGTGGAAGAAAATAATATACCGAAAGAAATAGAAAATGTTCTGATAAATGAAACAAATGGATTTGAAATTAAAAATATAACGATGAATCAATTAAATATATCAACAGAAATTGAAGAATTTCAAAATGGTAAAAATATAAACAAGATTTTTGTGAAACAGGTAACAAAATGTTGCAAATTTTTCGGGGGTGGCTGCTGTGGGGCTTATTTTCATTTTAAAAAAAAAATTTTTTTTTTCTCATAGAGGAGGGTATGTTTTCCTGAAAATAATTTTTTCACAGATTTTTACGCCATTTACGCCAATGTGTTTAGGGTGTTCCAAAACATTGTATGTGATCGGTGAACAAATGTATAAGTGCGTTGGTTGGTTTTTTGGGTGGTTGCGTGGGTGGGCAAAACCCACGCAACCACCCAAAAAACCAACCAACGCACTTATACATTTGTTCACCGATTTTCAATAAATTCGTAAAAAAATTCAGCAAATTTTTCGGTGATGGCTACTATGGTATATGTGATTTTTTTAACCCACCCTCGCAACCACCCACGCACCCACCTACGCACTCATACATTTGTTAACCGATTTTCAATAAATTGATTCCAAAATTTCGTAATTATTCGGGGATGGCTACTATATGTGATTTTTTTTGTTTTACACCTTCACCCACGCACCCACCCAAGCAATCACATATTTGTTAACCGATATTTTCGAAATTGGTAGTCAAATTTTCGATATTTTTAAGGGATGACCATTATGATTATTTTAAAGTTTTGCCCACCCACGCAACCACCCACGCACCCACCTACGCAATCATATATTTTTTCATCTATTTGCATGAAATTGGTAACAAAATTTCGAAAATTATTCGGGAATGACTATTATATGTGATTTTTTTTAACAAACCCTCGCAACCACCCACGCACCCACCCACGTACTAATACATTTGTTCGCTGATTTTCACGAAATTGGTGAACGATTCAAAATTGGTATTAAAATTTTCAAATTTTTAATTTTTTAAGTTTTGCTAACCCACGCAACCACCCACACACCCACCCACGCACTCATAAATTTGTTAACCGATTTTCACGAAATTGGTACCAAAATTTCGAAAATTATTCGGGGATGAATATTATATGTGATTTTTTTAGTTTTGTCTACTTACGCACCCACCCACGCATCCACACACGCATTCACACATTTATTAAACGATTTTCACTAAATTGGTACTAAAATTTCGCAAATTTTTCAAAGATGGTTACTGTATGTGATTTTTTTTAATTTTGTCTACATACGCACCCACCAACGCACCCACTCACGCATTTACAAATTTATTGACCGATTTTCAAGAAATTGGTAGCAAAATTTAGCAAATTTATTAGAGATGGCTACTATGTGGTTTTTTTTAATTTTACACCCCAACTCACCCACCCACGCATCTACTCACGCGCGTGCGCATTTAAAAAATTATTTTATGTTAAAAAACTTTGTAGTTATAAAAGAGAAACATATAATTTTAATAAAATCATCTTTGGTAGTGGCGTGATTGTTAAATGGTGTTATTAAGTAAGAGCATTTATTTATTAATGTATTGTTTTTTTTAAATCATAAAAATTTTTAAATTATTTTGTTCAGTGAGATTTTGCAAAAATCACCCCTTAGAGGTGATGAGTTTTATTTACATGTCATTTCAGAAATGACTATCTATCTATCTATATCTATATATATAAGTAGCTGGTTTCACATATTAAATGTCATCATTGATCAAACGAATACAAATCAATTTGAAAATACAATCATGGAAGAAAATAATATACCGAAAGAAATAGAAAAAGAAATTGAAGAATTTCTAAATGGTAAATATAAATAATAATTAATTTATTTAAATAAAATAATATTTTTTTTTTAATTTGTTAATTGTTTTATTTAAATTAATATATTATCACATTAACATATAATCTAATATATTTTTTAATTAAAAAATTTCAGTAATTGAAGATGATCAAATAAATACAAATGAATTTGAAAATTCAATTGTGGAAGAAAATAATATACCGAAAGAAATAGAAAATGTTCTGATAAATGAAACAAATGGATTTGAAATTAAAAATATAACGATGAATCAATTAAATATATCAACAGAAATTGAAGAATTTCAAAATGGTAAAAATATAAACAATAATTAATTTATTTAAATAAAATGATATTTTTTTATAAATTTGTGAATCGTTTTATTTAAATTAATATTATTACATATATATAAAGATATAACCTAATCTATTGTATATATATAAATAAAAAATGTCAGTACTTGAAGATGGGCTAGATCATGTATTAATAATGGCATTAGAAGAATTTGAAAAACGAGAGGAGCTAAAGAAGGAGGAGTGTATGAAGAATGAATTTAAAGATAAATTTCAGAAAAAAAATAAAAAGCGGAAAGAAGATAATAATGACAATGATGAAAAAAAGGATAAAAAAATTAAAAAAATATAATTTGGTATAAAATAATTATTTAAATTATTAAATATGTGTATTTTTTACATGTTTAGATATTTAATAAAAATTATATATTAAAAATTTTTATTTGTTAATTATTATTTAATAAAATTCGCTGCTTTTTAAATTTCTATACGCTAATTTAATTATTTTTTCAAAATTAATAGAATAAATATTACAACTTTTGTTTGAGATATGCCCAAATATAATATTAATAATTAAATTTTCTACAATTTGCAATATGGGATACGTAACAATAACAGTAATATTATATGTAAAAATTATAGTTTACAAAAATTAATTTAAAAAAATTAATAAACTAACATCATAAATAATAAAAATAACAAACAATAATAAAACTAAAAAACTAATAAATAAATAATAAAAAAAATAATATTTATAATATTAATAACAATAAAATATTTATTTAATAATAAATTAATAATAAAAAAATAATATTAATAATATTAATAATAATTTATTTATATAAATAAATAATTATTTATTTATGTAAATAAATTTTTGTTATGTTTTGTGGCGGGAGAGAGAGAGAGGAAGAAGGAGGCTAAAGGGAAAGAAGATATATTTGAAAAAAATACTTACAATGACTTGCAATCCTCAATGCCCAGAAATTAAGGATAATCTTGATGGATGTTTAATAGAATTTCGACCAGATTTGGTCGATAAAACATTTAACTTGGATGTCAAAGAGATTTTAAATGATCTAATTCATAATAAAATTTTTGGAAATATAATTGCTTATGCAGGTGTGATTGAATTTCAAAAAAGAGGACTTCCACATTTGCATTTACTTGCAATGTTGAGTGATGAAGATAAGCCTAGACTTCAAGAAGTTATTGACATGATGGTATGGGCTGAAATCCCTGATGAAGAAAGATATTCAGAACTTAATGTAAAAATTTTGAAGCACATGATTCATGGTCCTTGTGGAGATTCATCCCACAGATATCCTTGCACTGGAGACGATGGAAAATGTTCAAAAGGTTTTCCAAAAGAGTTTCGTGAAGAAACTAATGCTAATGTGAATGGATATCTTATGTATCAACGAAGGAATTTTGGTAAAAAATACATCGTTAGAGGCAAAGAAGTTGATAATCGATGGGTAGTGCCATATTCACCATATTTAATCATGAAATATGATCGACATATCAATTTGGAAATATGTTCATCGGTGAAAAGCGTAAAATACTTATATAAATATATTCACAAAGGATTTGACTGTGCTGCGATTGAAGTGCAAGCACGAGATGGCACAAGGCTAATTAAAATAGATGAAATTAAATCATTCCTTGATGCAAGATATATTAGTGCTCCAGAAGCAATGTGGAGACTGAACGGATACGATCTGTTTATGAGGTCTCATACAGTAATCAGATTGGCAGTTCATTTGCCTAATCGTCAAATGGTTTATTTTCGAGAAGGAAATGAAGAGCAAGCTGCTCAGAGAGAGCTCACTCGAGAAACTACGCTGACTGCATGGTTCAAATTAAATCAATCTGATGAAAATGCAGTGAATTTTATTTACACAGATATTCCTTATCATTATGTATATGATAAAAAAGAAACTAAGTGGAAGCCACGCAAAAAAGGTGGTGAAAAAATAATTTCAAGACTCTATACAGTAAGCATAAAAGATATTGAGAGATTTTATCTCCGTCTTCTTCTACTACATGTGACTGGAGTTAAATGTTTTGAAGATTTGAGAACTGTAAATGGAGTTCTTTATAATACATTTAAAGATGCAGCAATTGCAAAAAATTTGGTAGAAAATGATAATCTTTGGGGAAAAACGCTGGAAGAAGCAACAGAATCGAATATGCCTGCACAACTTCGAGAATTATTTGCTTACATTTGCATCTTTGGAACTCCAACAGATGTACCAACTATTTGGAATAAATATAAAGATTTCATGATTGAGGACTTTGTACATAACAATGTTGTAAATCCTGAAAATATGGCTTTAAACCATATACAAGGAATTCTGATAAATAATGGAAGTAGCTGTGAGAACTTCCAATTGCCAAATACAACTCCAATAAATATTTACGTAACAGAGTATAATGTGGATGAAGAAAGAATACGTGGTGATTATTTATTATCGACACTAAATGCTGAGCAAAAGCACGTGTACGATATAGTCATGCGAGCAATTGAAAATGAAAATGAAACTCAGAGGTTATTTTTTATTGACGGGTTTGCAGGAAGTGGTAAAACATACCTATTTAACACATTTTTAAGTGTTATTCGAGGAAGAAACGAAATAATTCTTCCATGTGCTTCAACTGGAATTGCAGCCACACTTCTGAAAGGAGGAAGAACTTATCACTCTCTGTTTAAGCTTTCAATCCCAATTGATGATGGAGCTAAATCAAATATTAGAGGAAATTCTCAAGGTGCACGAGAATTGATTAATGCCAAATTAATCATATGGGATGAAGTGAGCATGACTGTTGGACATGCTTTAACAGCAGTTGATAAACTTTTAAAGAATCCTCGACCATTTGGAGGAAAAGTAATTTTATTTGCAGGAGATTTCAGACAAAATCTCCCAGTAGTGCCTCATGCACAAAAAGCAGCTATAATTGAATCGATTGTAAAATACAATCCTATATGGAGGAACGTAACTCAAGTTAAATTAAAACAAAATATGAGAATTGCGGAAGAAAAAGAATTTTCAAATTGGCTAATGCAACTCGGAGATGGTAAATTATCAAATAAGGATGGACTACATCTCGATACAATTGAAATCCCCAAAGATTTTATATCAAAAGAATCTCTTATTAATGAAATTTTTGGTGATAGAATCACCATGGAACGGATTAGAGAAAATCTAGATCGAGCGATACTTTGTCCTAAAAATGAGGATACTTTTAAAATTAATGACACAATCCTTTGTCAAATGGAAGGAGAGGAAAAGGAATATCTCTCAATTGACTTTATTGTAAGTGATGATCCACAGGAGCAATTAAATTTTCCAACAGAGTTTTTGAACTCTCTGACACCTTCTGGAATGCCAGTTCATCGACTTAAAATAAAAGTCAGTGCTATAATAATCCTATTAAGAAATTTAAATACTAAGAAAGGACTTTGTAATGGAACAAGATTTATAGTAACTAATTTGAAAAATAATCTAATTTATGCGGAGGTTCTAACTGGTCTTGCTCGAGGACAGATTGTCATCATTCCAAGGATAGATTTAATTACAAGTGATTTGGAATTGCCATTTAAATTTAAACGAAGACAGTTTCCTATTCGAGTATCATTTGACAATAAATAAATCACAAGGACAGAGTTTAGAAAAAATTGGGATTTATTTGCCACATCCTGTATTTGCTCATGGTCAACTTTATGTGGCATTTTCTAGAGCAACCAAAAGGGAAAGTGTAAAAATTAAGATAGATGAATTTAGCAATCAAGGACATCTAATTGAAGGAAGTGAAAAATGTTTTACAAAAAATGTAATATACAGAGAAATTTTGTAAATTGAAGAATTATGAAATTGTATGAGAGCTAATAATAGCGGGTTAGCGGTGGGTACATTAGACGTAATCAAAAAATATTTGAGTAAGGAAAAAAAATTGGTATAATAATTAAATAATAAAAAAAAAAATTTGTATGAATATATATTTACTAAACTAATGTTTCAGATTTAAAACATATTAAATTGTGTGGAAATTATAATAACAAAAAAAAATTAATATAAGCAAACAAAATTTTAATTATAAATATTTAAGTTTATGCAAAACAAGACGCAAAATACAATATCAGGGAGTGAAAAAAAAATAATAGTAGTCATCTTCGAAAAATTTGCAACATTTGATATAAATTTCGTGAAAATCGGTCAAAAAATATGCAAGTAGTTCGCGGTAATGCAGACAGAACAATTAATCTTTTGTGTTAAATCAGGTTTTATAAAGGCTTTATGAGAACCGCGCGAAGCGCGGTCCGAATTATAAAAGCTTTGAGGACCGCGCGAAGCGCGGTCCGAAACGCTAGTCCTTTATAAAGACCACAACTATATGGTCGATAAAGTAATAACTTAGACAAATTCATTGGCTAGTGTGGTCGATTAATTTAACTACCCTGGTGATTAATTTACTAGCGATATAAAAATAAAAAACATATTTTTCATTTATAATATTATAATTCTCCACATTTATTTTAAACAATTCCAATTCCAATTTCATGCGTTTCCAATATAATATTTTGCTTTAATATTATTACTATTCTAATATTACGATTTTAGTATTTCTAAAATATTCTAAAACGAGTTCTTCCAATCTGCACGTGTAGTGAAAATCTATTATATAAATAATTTTCTTAGTGGAATCCAAGCTGCGACTTAGAGAGGACGAACCGTCGATTTTCAATAAATTCGTAAAAAAATTCAGCAAATTTTTCGGTGATGGCTACTATATGTGATTTTTTTAACCCACCCTCGCAACCACCCACGCACCCACCTACGCACTCATACATTTGTTAACCGATTTTCAATAAATTGGTCCCAAAATTTCGCTAATTATTCGTGGATGGCTACTATATGTGATTTTTTTTGTTTTACACCTTCACCCACGCACCCACCCAAGCAATCACATATTTGTTAACCGATATTTTCGAAATTGGTAATAAAATTTTCGATATTTTTAAGGGATGACCATTATGGTTATTTTAAAGTTTTGCCCACCCACGCAACCACCCACATACAATGTTTTGGAACACCCTAAACACATTGGCGTAAATGGCGTAAAAATCTGTAAAAAAATTATTTTCAGGAAAACATACCCTCCTTTTTGAGAAAAAAAAAATTTTTTTAAAAATGAAAATAAACCCCACAGCAGCCACCCCCGAAAAATTTGCGCGTATACTTTTAAAATTAATGACACAATCCTTTGTCAAATGGAAGGAGAGGAAAAGGAATATCTCTCAATTGACTTTATTGTAAGTGATGATCCACAGGAGCAATTAAATTTTCCAACAGAGTTTTTGAACTCTCTGACACCTTCTGGAATGCCAGTTCATCGACTTAAAATAAAAGTCAGTGCTATAATAATCCTATTAAGAAATTTAAATACTAAGAAAGGACTTTGTAATGGAACAAGATTTATTGTAACTAATTTGAAAAATAATCTAATTTATGCGGAGGTTCTAACTGGTCCTGCTCGAGGACAGATTGTCATCATTCCAAGGATAGATTTAATTACAAGTGATTTGGAATTGCCATTTAAATTTAAACGAAGACAGTTTCCTATTCGAGTATTATTATAATAAATGGAATAAATGGGAATGAAAGACAATGTATAATAATAAACGAAATAAAGGCACAGAGTGAAAATGAAAACATCGACGAAATGAATAGACTGAAAGAAATAGAAGAATTTAAAAACGGTAAATAAAAAAAATAATTTATTACTTAATTATAAATTTTCATTTAAATATTTTTTTAATTTTCAATTTATTTTTATAATTCAAATAATTATTTATAATTAAAAAATTTTAGTGCTCGAAGATGGACTCGATGAGTTATTAATAGAAGCATTGAGTGATTTTGAAAAACAAGAGGAGTATAAAAAAAAGGATAAGAAGAAAGGATTTATAGAGGAAGTTAAGAAAAAAGATAAAAAGCGAAAGGATAATGAAAATTATGACAATAAGAATGAGAAAAATAAGAAAAAAAAATTTAATTAAAAAAGATTTTTTTAAAAGATTTTTTATATAAATATCTATATATATATATATCCGTATCTATATCTATAATATATATCTATTTATTAAAAAATATATAATATGTATATGTGTGTATTTATTTAATATTTATAGCTATCTACTACATATTAATATAATTAATAATAGTTTTGCTTCCGCGGCCACGTTCGCGTCCACGGCCACGTCCGCGTCCGCGTCCTCGGCCTCTTCCAGCTCTTGCCCACCGAGTTTTGTATTTTGCTGTAAAAAAATATATAAAATTTAAGTTTTTGGTTATATTATTTACTACTTATGTATATTTTTATTTATTATTATTTATCATTATTTATCATAAATAATAAATAAATAAATGTGATCTGATGTTCTAGATGTCGGCCAATAGAGCCAAGCGCGAAAATTAATTTCTAATTTTTCGGAACAGTATCTCTTGGTTTGAGATCACTGAGTTCCATTTGATTAATTATCAATTAACCTCGTACTTACAATGGAAAAATAGGCGAGAAAAATATAGGTCCGAAAAGAGCTAGAGTCCGAAAAGAGTCTAGAACATCAGATCACATTTATTTATTTATTATTTATTAATATTGAGAGCCGATTAAATAAAAAATATACATTATTTATCATTATAATATATTTACGTTGAAACGTATCCTTTTCACCTGCAGGCTGTGAATTTTCAGCAGCCTGCAGTGGTGGCTGAGGATTGTCAGCAGTCACCTCTGCAGGTTGTGGATTCTCAGCAGCCACCACTGCAGGCTGTTGCTTGATCAAAGCAGCGGCCAGTTACCGTTGCAGCTCCTGTAAATGTGACTTCAAGATGTTGTTTTCGTCAAAAATTTTTTCGCTGCTGATGTGATTCTAAAAAAGAAATATATAGATTAATAATCTTAATTTCTCTCTCTCTCTCTCTCTCTCTCGCGCGCGCGCGCGCACGCACACGCTACGCATACGCTACGCACACGCAAACGCGCACACACATGCACGCACTCGCGCGCACGCACACATAAGTAGGAATACTATGCCGGTTCTAACCCAGGTCCTCTGAGGGGGATGCGGGGCGCGGGGGGTTCTCCTGTGGCGAGGGGTATGACGTCACGCGGGGCGGGGGTATCTCGTAGGCGCGGGGGCTGACGTCACGCGGGTGGAGGGGGATGTTTCGACAAAGGACGGGGAGTTTTCTGAGTGCAATATTTGTAGATGGTATCTTTACGACTTTTTTATGAGGGGTCTTAGACATTTTCCCCAAAAAGGTATAGAACAAGCGCTGATGATTGACAATTTTGTACCCTCGTTAATATAATTTTATTATGGAAGCGCCGATGTCCGGCTGCTCGTCAACGGAGCGTTCTAGAGTTCATTAAAACTATGTTTTTCATTTTATGGACATTTTATCATTAGGAAAGGAATGAAGATTTTAAGCCGACGCTGCGACGAACATGTCAAACGTGATTTAATAGGCCTCTACCTATTTGCGTTGACGTTCGGCAGCTTTGTATCCTCGCGGAAAATCTCCCATAAAAACGAGAGCGAAACATTTTTCTTAATATTTTTTAAGGAAGAATGCAACGTATCGGCGCCAACGTTCGGCTGCTTTGTATCCTCGCAGAAAATCGGTCGTAAACGAGAGCGAAACATCTTCCTAAATATCTTTTTAAGGAAGAATTGCGATAATTTTGAGAGGGATGGGGGTTGAAACTTATGGAGAGAGTCTGTCTCCGCGTCAAAAAATCTTTAGTATTCGTATAGCACAGATCAGAGTAAAAGAAATGGATGAAGATATTATTATGATTGAGGATAGTGATAATGACGAGGAAGTAATGATAGTCGAAGAAATTAATAATAGAATTGTAAATGTGATAAATGAATCTGATGATGAAGAAGTGATAGAGCCTCTTGAAGACTCTGATTATAATAGTGATGATTGTGAAGACTTTGCCGAAACAACTATACAATTTGTGGCACCGGTTGAGATGCTTACTATAAATGCATCGTTGAAAATGTGCATTTTAAATTTGTTTTATGTACCTTGGGATAATATTAAACTGTGCACTAGCTGCTTTATAAGAAATGTGGAACTATTTCCAAACATTTGTGTTGTACGACAACATTATACGAGAATGTTTAACATAATAGAACAAGAATTGTGCAGCGTTTGTCGTGCCCCGCTATGTATGATATTTAGCCGGAACATGTGCTCGGTGTGTACGCATTGTAAGTATCAGTTTCTTATTTTTTTAAAATATATTCTAAAATAAATTATAAATTATTAAAATAATTAATAAAAATTTTCTGTTATGCAGGAGTCCCCCGTCGCCTCCGCTTCTCATAGCACCTAGCATTCGGCCGCCTCACCGCCTCGCATCCACAATCGTCGGCTTTACCATAGCCACCTCCACCACCGACAATTTTTATATATTATGATATTCATTTATATTTTCATCTTTATATTTTCATCTTTATATTCTTATCTTTATATTCATTTATATATATTTTTAAAAATTTAATATCCATTTTATATTCACATTTATATATTCACATTTATATACATTTATATACATTTATATCCATTTATATTCTTTTAAACACACACACACACACACACACACACACAAATGTATAATACACATTTATTCATAATTAAAAATAATTAATATTAAATTAATATATTCATTTTAAAAATTCCTCTTCTTTTCCTTCACTGCGTCATCTCTCGCATGCGCCTCTCGCTTTCTCTGTCTCTCGCGTTCACCTCGCGCTCTCTCTACTAAGCGCTATCTCTCTAGCAGTCCCTAACCTCGCGTCATCTCTCTCTCTCTCTCTCTCTCTCTCTCTCTCTCTCTCTCTCTCTCTCTCTCTCTCTCTCTCTCTCTCTCTCTCTCTCCTCGCCGCAACATCTCTCTCCTTCACGTTCGCCTCACACCCTCTCTTTCTCTCGCGTTCACCTCGCGCTCTCTCTTTCTCTCCTAAGCGCTACCTTTCTCGCAGTCCCTAGCCTCTCGGTCCCTAGCCTCGCGATCCCTAGCCTCTCAGTCCCTAGCCTCGCGATCCCTAGCCTCTCAGTCCCTAGTCTCGCGATCCCTAGCCTCTCAGTCTCTAGCGTCACGTTCCCCCTTCTCCGCATGACGTCATCCCCGCAAGGACCTTACAACGAGCTACGTATGAGAGCTGAGACTGCTTACGGGTGGGAGAAAGATGGAGAATGGAAATGCATGCAAAAATTACATCATAATTTAGACTTTAAAAACTCTTTATTTATATTTTTTTTTCTTACATATTATGGACTAAAAATTAAAGCTGCCAGCTCACAATCGATGAGTTGATGTTCATTGAAGGTGTCGCTAGCGCGTATTACATTTGATACTTCTTTAGGATTCTCGTTACATTGGACGCAATATTTGAAAATTGTGTAAATTTAACATCGACTGTCTCGGTAATTTTAACCAATCGATCAAAAGATACATCAATGCATGGATCGAGATCGAACATACGGTGTAACGTCGATTCGATCATCATCATGCATACATTTGAAGATTCGAGACTTATGAGTTTGGCGTTGTTAATCGTATGAACTCGCATTGTTAGCGGTCCAACGCTTATAAAACTGTGAACATCATTAGAGTCGTTCCGAAGAAAATTTTAAAGTATCATCGAATATGAAATTTTTATGCTTTTATTCCATATATTCCTACAATTTTTTTTAAGATCTTATATTGAAAATTATTGTACGGAATTCACAAATTTGACATAATAACTTTATAAAAGCGTATTTATTTCGTTTTTAAATCGGATTTTTTTTTATGCAAAGAATAATATTATAAAATCGTAAATCCCCTTACTAATCTTGATCATTGAATAAATCTTACTATTTATCTACATTTCCCTTCAATCAGAAATTTATATAAATTTAAAATCATACTATATTATCGTATGCAATTAATTACAATTGCGATTTAGTGCGATTATTTATATTTATAATAAAAAATGGAAAAATGTTTATATTTGTTTTATTTGAATATTGTCACGTCTGGGTGATCTTCCTTCTCTCTCTATGCCTAGGCTAGTGAGAAAACGGGCGCTCTCTATTTTTGTGAGGCAACCTGCTTACACCGGCTATACCTCTGGGACGCCGAGAGCTAGGACCGAAGTTACGGATCTAGGGAATGTTGTAGGTCACAGGAGTGGGGTATTAGTTACTAGTTGGGAGTATCGAATCTATTAGCGATATCTTCGATGTCGTTTAAAATAGTTATGACTTGATCGAAAGTTATTTTACCATTCAAATATTCATAGATCAAATTGAGTATTAATTGGTAAATTGTATTGCAAATTAAGCCTTGAAGTTGTTTATTCATCTGGATAATAATAATTCAGGGGCTAATTAATAAAATGAATTTGATATTTATTTAATCGTCTGTGAATTCGACGCTTATTTGAGCACCAGGGATATGAAGATTATCTAAGCAGACTATGAGTTGATCGATATCAATAGTTCCTTCTAAAACGTCAGTTAGTAGCCCGATAATTATGTTTATAATTGAATTTGCATCATCGTTTGTTAATCCTTGGACGTCTAATTCAGTAGATCTGGGTAGCATTTGAATTAATTGGTAGAGGCAATGATGAGAATAATATATTTAATGCACATATGATTAAGTGTACATACATCAATAATTTAGATAATTATCGTACTCATCTATTTCTAAAGAATTCTCGGGGAGTTGAGTTTTTAGTTGAGAGATTAAATCGTTAGATTGAGATTCTTCTTGATGGTTATCTGCAGTGTAATTTTCTTTTAAATAGCGTATGTTCTGACACCATTCAGAGAATAATATTAATTCTGGAGAGTATGAATCTAAGCCTGACGGTAAGTTTATTATAGGCGTTATTTCGTGCTCGTTTGTTAAGCTTCGTGGAGTATTAGTTTGGGAAGATGAGGTTTTTAAGCGACGCAATGTATCGGGAGAAAATGATACTACTTCACACGATATGACACGCGGCTTATTTCTATATGCCTTACGCTTAAACCAGCGTAAGGTCGATGCAGCGCGTGTTTCGCGAGTTTTCAAGCCGGCTCGATGATTCCTTTTTATCCGACGTGCTTTTCTGTTTCTCGGGTTGCTCATCTACAAGGAGTCATATGGTCAGAATGAAGGGTTAATAATGAGTTAGATAAGGATTATCGTGAGATAACATGAAGGGGAACTAGAGAGAGTGAGATATCAATATCTGATACGTCTATCCATTTGGTTTTAAATATGAATTCAAAAGGAAGGTCTGGGGGTACGGAGAATGTCTTCGGGCAAGTACGATGGATGCCTCGTTGACGATGGAGATACGCAGGGTGTTGATGGGAGGTTTGTCATCGGGCAAGTACGATGGATGCCTCGACAACGACGGGAAGTAGGGGAAAAGGCAGAGAGTTGCTTGTGTGCTTACGGTAAAAGTATGCGTTGCAACTATAGGTAAAATGAGGATTGGACCACGTCCAAAGTGAAATTAGTTCCAGAATTCTGTTTAAGAATTCTTATGCGATATCTTTCTCCTGTTATCGATTTTTATTAGGTGAGAGAAGGTAATGAGGAGTTGTCTTCGGGCAAGTATGATGAATGCCTCGTCGACGATGGAGATACGCAGGGTGTTGATGGGAGGTTTGTCGTCGGGCAAGTACGATGGATGCCTCGACAACGACGGGAAGTTGGGGAAATGGTAGAGAGTCGTCTGGACCTACGAAAGGTACGTCCAACGGCTAGAGGTAAAATGCGGGTTTGGACGACGTCCGAGTGATACCAGGAGTATTGTTTCTACGTTAATGTTGCTAAATTCTGATATTGATACCTTGAATAATTATGAAAAGGTATTTGGATTCTGATTTGATAAATACTGATTGACAACGGGAAACTGTTAGCTGCATGCAATGCTTAACAGTGGATTTCGTTTATTTGTTTTAGGAGAAGGTAGTGATTGAAAGAGAATTGTCAGTCTAGAGTAACTTAGAATTAAAATTGGCGTGTTAAATAGTCTGGGTAATTATAAGTACTTACCTTGTGATAGACTGTGAACTTCAGGCAGTGGATCGTAATACGCTCGTTCGCCTTTTTCCCTTCTCTAGGACCTCGGTCGCGGGATGTTTGGCAAAATCAACGTATTCGAGTTTTGAAGCACAAGAGTTCTTTATTTAACTTTTACTTTATAATTCTATGCGCGACTAACAAATTGGGTATGTCGACGCAGTTGACGGCAAACGCGTGACTTTATACAGAGTATCGTAAGGCTACAGAAATGTACTGTAGAGCTACGGTGGGATCTCGATAATGAGATGCCGTAGAGTTACGGTGAGATGCTAATGATGGTATGCCGCAATGAAGTTAAGAATTAAGGGTTTATATACCCATCAAATAGAGAAAAATCTGAGTGTCGTGTGCAATTCCCTTTTGGTGGGGATTTCTAAGAAAGACGTTTTCTTGGAATATGTCACAATAAATTGTACTAAGAGGTCACGATACGGTGACCCGCAGGAGCGAACGCTCTAGGTGTCAACTATCAATTTACGAGTTTTAGATAATCTGGACCGGATATCGAAGTTAGGCGGTGAGCTTGAGATGAGGAGCGACGATTCCAAGAAGTGTCTAATTTATTATTCTTTTGTGGTTTGAACGCTAGCATCCGATAACGCGAGGGAGATAACGGACGGAAGCGGCTTGTCACCTACGATCGGCACTTAATTACTTGCTGATTGTGAGCTGATTTTAGAGGGGTCTGCGCATAGATACATGTTAAAGTTTCTTGTAGTTCGCCAAATATTCATGTGTACGTTTATGGAATCATTTCTTATATAATTTATTTTATGTTATTAATTGGAATTCTTAATGATTGATAATTTATAATAAAACTTGAGTTTAATGCAATAGGGTAAGATTAAGTTATTTCTAAATTATAGAATTATGATTCCATAACGTAATATCGAGACTTTCTTGTTCTCGTTTGACTTAATTCTATAATAAAATATTCTCTTTAATTATATCCACTTGGGCCTTATTTATAAGTCTCTTCATTTAATAATTTACTCAATAAATCTTAATAATCTTGGGTTCGTTATCGAAATCATTTAATGACTGAAATAAGGCTTCGTAAATATAATTGCGGATGAAATCTTAAAATATTAAGTGTTTGAACACTTTTAGTAATTCATCGAATGCTTGTCGCAGGCTTGTCGTTACAATGCATCGCAAGATAAGGATTTATGGAACCTTCCTCATAATAATTCTGTCAATGATTAAAATACTTCTAAAACTCATTACTATAAGTCTTAAATCGTTAAGTAAAGTTCGACAAGTTATTATGTTTCTGATTCCATAAATAATATTATTATATTGTTTAATTAATATTGAATATTCATATATAGGTGGGTTAGTCATGATTAAAATATATTCTTATTGCTAAGGGTTAGTTTCATATAATAACAACTGGTTAGTTGAAGTATACGCTCAGGGGTCTCGGATGACGTTTGATTGGTCGGATCGCTAGTTCCTGGTAGCGGCTAGTTAGAACTAGATAACTGGAGACCCTAGATTTGGTATGGTTAGTAATTAATAATATAAATGCTTGATTTTAGTCTAAACAATTATATGTAAAGAGGAAAATCATTAATTATCCTTAAATTTTAAGTATTGGCGCAGGAAAAACAGTAGCGCGGAAAAATATGGTTTCGCGAAAATGACGGGACGTTACAATATAAATGCATAACGAGAAGACTAGAGGAGACCGGGGCTAGTAGGCTCAGTTCAAAGATATTATAAAATACCTCTTTTGTTATAAAATATTTTTTTTTTGTTTTGAACACGCGTTTAGATTGGTCATCACTAATTAAATAAAAATATATTATATAACTAATTTTTATCAGATCTATATTGATGTTTTATTTCTTCTAATATAACAATATTGATATGTGTGCAATTGAAAACTATTAAAATCATCAAAAAAACCCGATCTCTAAAAGTTAATAAATTATATAATTTTTTCCGTGATTCACATATATGGCACCACTGTGCGACATCTCTCTCGCGCTATCTCTCGTAAACACCTCACGCTCTCTCTCTCTCTCTCTTTTAAGCATTCTCATGGTCCTTTCCGCAGGTATAAACAAAACAGCGTATGGCGTATAGCATTACGGTGAGCGCTGATGTCCAACCGCTCGAATTTATAAAAAGATATTTATTACTACGATTTATCTGAGGGGATGGGGCTGAAGCTTATGGAGAGAGGGTCTGTCTCTGCGATGTTCATCACAAAGTTTAAAGCAGTCGCTGAGATAAGTATCGCTAAGTATCATCGAGCTAAGTTATTAAGTGCAGTGCAAAATGCCTTTAGATCGGGACATTTTGGGCCCAAATTTTTTTTTACAAGAATATCCTTAGGACTTCATGAAATAAGACATAATATCTTGGAAGACCCACCTGCTAAAAAATTTATTGAGGACTCTGTTCCTTATATTCACAATGCCGGTAAGTTTTTATTATTATATAATAAATTTGTTTATTAATATTATCTACCAAATTTGTCGATTTTCAGAAAATAACCGAGGAATCCATCCAAATCGGTGGATACCTTAATCATCGGCATATAGAACAAGTACGAAATTATCGGTGGTGCGATCGGCGGGAATTGGCCGAGCTATGGGACGACGCGGAGGGGATCGTGGAATGGGCACAGGATTACTAGTGAGATGACGTCTTCTGCCTCAGAAAAATGTTCGGCGAGGAATCATATCCTCCCGAACCTGTCAGGGAGGAATTATGGGTCTAGTGAGTATCTCTTTTTAATTTTAAATATTATTAAAATAATAAAATAATTAATAAAAATTTTAAATTTTTTAAGTTGTTTTTATATCGCTAGTACAATAATCAAAGGGGTAGTTGTAAATTAATCGACCAAACTAGCCAAAATTTGTTTATTTAATAGAAGTTACAACGCTTCGACCATATGGTTGTGGTCCTTTTCAAGTATAAACTGAAATAATAATTAATTTAAAAAAAACGGTTTGAATACAAAAAACAGTAATATACATAAATGGATTTGCTATAAAATTTTGAGTACATACGTTCTTATTGAAACACTTCACAAATTTAAGTTAAAACAAATCATTAACATCTTGTTGAATTTTAAAGAGAGAGAAACATTGTATCAGTATGAAACTTTGTCAGTGACTGAAATATAAAAATAGGGAACCAAGCTAAACGACCTTTATTATTTTGTCATAGATTTTATTTAAGCTATCTGTGTCCTTTTGTAGGTTGATTGTATTATTGAATTTTTTAATATACAACATTTCCGCGATTTCTCTCTTTTTCACATATTTCTCATTATATAATATTAGGTTTTGTCCAAATCAAATTCATGTCCGAATTCCAATTTATGTTTACTTATAACGGAATGATTGGTTTCATGCAATTTTATATTGTTAAAATGCTCTTTCACTCGAGTACGTAAGCGCCTTTTTGTTTGGCCGATATATGACGCATTACAGTTTTTAGCAATCAAATCATCCATC